>NC_090057.1:4920137-5182401 GCF_038355195.1 Osmerus mordax | reverse complement strand
GAAAGAAATCAGGCCTGACAACCAGGTGATCCAGCAGAGGGGCCGGCCCAGCCAGATCAGGCCCATGTGAGGGGAGGGAGGCCTGGGCTCGGCCGGCTGAATGAAAGCCTGTCCTGTCCTGGTGCTCCAGAGGAAGGCCCCTGACTCTCGTGATTAGAGTCACGGGGAAGCAGAGAGCGTCCCTTCCTCGCTGGTCAGCCCAGACACCAGCGCTGCAACATCGGCCTAATATTAGCCCCCACAGGGTCACCCTCAAAGCCACCAGCGCATCACAAAGACAAGGACACGCCGCCCGTGGCTGCCTCGTTCACGAGCGGGATGGTCGTCCAGGGATTGAGCAGTGGGAGTCTCACACTGACAACAGTCTGTTTTACTAGATGTTCAATATCTATTAGGTTGCGGTGTGTGTGTGATTGCACAAACTCTGGTTATTGGGCAACATGTCCCTGACTGGGTTGAATCCATAGCCAGGTCTGAATACATAACACACAACCAGGTCTGAACACACAACCTGGTCTGAACACACAACCTGGTCTGAACACACAGCCAGGTCTGAACACAGCCAGGTCTGAACACAGCCAGGTCTGAACACAACCTGGTCTGAACACAGCCAGGTCTGAACACAACCTGGTCTGAACACAGCCAGGTCTGAACACAGCCAGGTCTGAACACAACCAGGTCTGAACACAGCCTGGTCTGAACACAGCCAGGTCTGAACACAGCCTGGTCTGAACACACAGCCAGGTCTGAACACAGCCTGGTCTGAACACACAGCCAGGTCTGAACACAGCCAGGTCTGAACACAGCCAGGTCTGAACACACAGCACTGCAGAGATGCAACTCAGCAGACCCATCCATCATTCAGGGCTTCTGGCCTTTACTGCACTGTCACTCTGACAGCCCCAGCCCCACCCCCAGCCCCAGCCCAATAAACTGCGACGACTAGCTGATCCGCTACACTGTTACTGGGCAGAGAGAGAAAGAGAGAGAGAGAGAGAGAGAGAGGGGGGGGGGGGGGGGGTTGTGGACAAAGAGCATGGCCTGAACAGCTGCTCTCGTCCTAACATTGCACCTCCACTCCAAATTCCACAGTGCAGCTCTGAGGGCCTCTGTCTTGAGTCAGCGCTTTCACACACAGCTGAGCCCGGACAAAATGCAGGGATGCTTGGGCTACGGCAAACACGGAGGGCCAGAAAGCACGCTAGCTGCTAACTCCTGGTCCCTTAACCGCTGGGCGTCGCGTAGCCAACCACATAATTTCACCCATCAACACCTTTCTCAGCGCAGCAAATCACCACTAAATACTGTGTGGATACCACACCCAGTCAGCTCCGTAAGGAGAGGGGGAAGGTTTTCATATCAGGGCCCAGATTCCCTGTGACATCAGAGGGGAGGGTATTCCCCCCCCACCCCATCCCAAAGCTGGCTCTTCTGGGACACAGCGTCGTTTCATGAATATGCTGGTTGATCAGCTGTCAGATCTTCCACTGTGAGCTAAAATCCCCTCTTTACATTAGGAATAACAGTCATGGACGCCCGTTTTTTTTCTCAGTCAGACACATCTGCACTTATGAACACACCAAAAACAGACACTCACACACACACATCTGCACACACACTCATTCACACACACATCCTGCAGCAGGGAGAGTGTCTCCTCCTCCATGACCACCACAGAAACTCCAGTTCAGTAACTGAGGGGGGAAGACACAAGTATGCAGGCCGCGCTTCAGCCAAGTTGGCAATGAACGCATTTCAACCCGGGAAAAAAAAAGAAAGGCAGCTTAAGTCGCTAGCACAAATTCATCCTTTCATAGCGAGGGAAATTGTTTGAGAAAACAGTGTGTCTCTGTGTGTCAGTCTGTCGGTATCACTGGTCTAGACTTGGCTGTCAGGGGACAGGAAGGGGAAGAGGGCTTAATTGCTCCTCTGGGTCTGACTCATTAAGAAGAAGAGTAGTGTTCCTTTTTCAGCCAGAGAGAGAGACTGCTACACCGTTTGCCTCACCCAAGTGAAACAATTTTAAAGTATACTAACAAAGAGAAGAGTGGAGGAGGAGGAGGTGAGAGGAGGAAGAGAACAGAGGAGGAGGAGGAGGATGTGAGAGGAGGAAGAGAACAGAGAAGGAGGAGAGGCTGTCTCTTTCCTTTTGTGATAAGCTAAGCATCACTGTCTTCCTATTGAAGGCCATTGTATATACTGCATGTTTTTTTCCTTTCAGACTGTATGTTGAAAAGACTGTAACTAGGTGCAAGTGTACAGTCCCCTACCACTCTGGTTTCTTGTGTGTTACTTGCCAAGCAAGGACTTAAGCCAGTTTCTGATGATGGATAACATCCTGTAATAGCCTAACTTGGCAATAGTGAGATGGCATTCTTATTCTCCAAGGCCTGGGCTGAGTGCATGAGATATTGAGCACATAGCATGAACGAATTCTGCTCTATTACATTTAGTGCACTTAAGTGTTTCATATACTAGACTGTCTGTGGAGGAGGAGAGGAGTGAGTGAGTGAGTGAGTGATTAAACAAATGAGTGACCTCACCACCGATGTGTCTTTATATAGGCAGGCAAGCAGCACACGGGAATGACCGAAGCACACAAAACAAAGAGACACTTCCTGGTATGACATCATGTGCCTGAAAGTACACCCCAGTCCCTCCGGCACTTCCTGTCCCAGCCCTGCTGAATCTCCAGACAGGAAACAGTATAACGGCCAGCATCGTGACAAGGATGTCCTGACCCCTGCTCCACAATCAACCTCACTCATCAGGATCTCCATACAGCAGGCCGACCACACTATCCAGCTTCAGCACCTGGACTGGCCTAGTGCCTGCACTGACGACAGAGAAGTCACAGATGTTATTGTCGCACTATAGTTGAGATATTCCTTTTTGCACTGTGCCCGGTAAATAGGCTGTTCCTTCACTCTGACCACTGACATACTGTTAGAGCTACGCACTCCCGATCCTCGATCTTCTGCTGTACTCTCCACATGGACTGTCAGCGTGTTGCTTTGGACAAAATCGTCTGTTAAGCGAGTAAAAAATGCAATCCTAATTTCTAGCTCGCCCCTGCGATCACAGACCAAGTAGAGGCGGAGTCTGCTAGCCAGCGCCCAGGAGCGTGGAGTTGTATGCACTCTGCTGTAGCGCCCCACAGCTTCTGAGCAGCTGGCCAACGTAGACTGTGTTCATAGAAGACTGAGGAAGGTCTTAGCAGGGGTCTCCAACCTTGTCTGTTCCTGGAGAGCTAGCTTCATGTCGGTTTTCACTCCAACACCAATCAAGCACACCTGATTCAAAAAATTAGCTGGTTGATGTGTTGAATCAGGTTAGTTTGAACTGGGGCTGGAGCACAAACCTACGGGCAAGTAGCTGACCAGGAACAGGGTTGGAGACACCCTGCTCTAGAACTTAACTTATTGGTGGGTCACCTTTTATGTGACTAATCTTTATATCAGGTTAATAGGAGGCTACACAGGCTAAAAAATAAGGTCAAACACTATAACTAAGCCTATGCTATACTAAAGACTATTCTACTTTGATACTTAGCAAAGCATGTTTAACAGAAATTGGCTGAGCTCTCATCTCATGTGTTAAGTTTTAAAGGTTTTATGTAATATCCTTGTAAAAGGATATGGGATGGCTAGTAGTAAATAAAGCTATACCAGTCCAGACTATGCTATAGACCAGTACAGGCTATGATATGGGCCTCATGTCTGCAGGCCATGCAGGGCTCCATTTCGACTGGAATGAGGTCACCAAACAGAAGAAAAGCCAAACTATACCAATGTTTGTCTACTTGTGTGAGCAGAAGGAGGTAGACAATTACAAGTGAGATCAAATACCCAGGCGAAGTCATTATAACCTACATGTGCTTAAGTTTCATCCAACAAACCAGGCCTGTTCTTTGAGAGGCTTTTGGGGTTGGATGTGCCCTCCATTTCTGGTGTGTTTAATAGGATATGAGATACCCCCTCCATATTTCGGTATGGTTTAAACAAGTGTAGAAACTCTTCATAACCATGACGTTAAATGCAAGTTAAATAGTCCTAATCATGTCCGAGTATAATGTGCGTTTTTTTTTTGTATAGCGTCTTGAAAATATCCAAATTAAGTCACACTTGGCTCCCGCCGGGCACCGAGATCCGACAAGACAAGCGGGACAGGCATGCCCGAGCCCAGCAACGGGGCTCGCGAGTCGCGACCAGATAAAAGGTGAGTTGTTCGCATTCCACGTTCATGCACAAACCAAACCCCCGAATGTCGTCACAGTTCAGCTTTTCCACAAACGATTGAGTTGTTAGTGTGTGGTCCTGTGTGTGCTTGGTTTAAACGAGAGGACTAGGGAGGAGGTAAAAAAAAAGCAAACGTTCCATGTTTTTTATGGCCTGCCCTTTAGTACCACGTCTACAACAAATGGCAAACATAATAGCACCGTTTTTGTTGTCTAACTTGTGTTGCAACGCGGATTTGTTTTGAAAGACTAATCAAGTTGTATTTAAAGTATCTCAAATAAGCATACACACAGGTCATACCCCCGTACAAAAACACAATGGCACAATAACAAGCTAGCACTTCGAAACTGAAGCGTAATCAGGTGGTGGCCTCGCTTTGAAGGCCTAGCTTGAGCACTACTATAAAAGGAATGTGATGAGAGGCAGGGCCACTGCACCAACATTGTGACTCAAAAAAAAGGAAAGCCAAATTCTTACCCCAGTCCAGAAATTCCAAAATGTTTTTCTCTCTTCTGAGGGGCGAGTTGTTGCATTCATCATAAAGACAGATAAGTATATCCAGTAGGGTTTCCACACTAAGGCATTGGCCATTTGACTGAGCTGGTCCGTCCAGGATTAGTTTTTCCAATTTCTTCAAACGAACCTCTCCCGACATGATTCAAACTATTTTGGGTGTTTCCAGCAATTATAGAAACTGACTTGGCTGAAAGTATCTTCAGAATGACAGTGGGCTAGGTACGCCGACAGAAGTTATTCTCACCTTGTTGAAAGAAAAAAAACTTGGATGCTCTCAGGCAAGCAAAAGCTACTGGGGGGTTAAGATAAATCGATCATCCTCATCCTCTCACAAAGGCATCGATACAGTATGGGTTGTTTGCGAAATGTGGAATACGTCCTCATATTCAACCTATTCCCAAGACACATAAAGGATAACTCACAGACCCTGCCAGCCCAGGCCGGCAGATTTTGACGTTCTGAAAGCCCTTGTAGTATGTCTATTCTTCTCGTCCAAAAAATGCTTCTCTATCAAGGTATCGCCCGTGTCCATGCAGTTACAGCAATCCCCTGAGCCGTTGATATATATGAATATCCATTCTGCTGCAACGAAAATGCATCAACATACTAGCTAGCCAGATCTGCAATGCTACAAAGCCCGAATGCCCCTCCTCTGATGAGAATAGAAGGGCGAAAGGCTTAGCTAGCTAGTAGGAGCCTAGCTAGTTTTTTCCTTTAATTACCATTCTTCTTAAATTATGTGGAATGCTGTTCACAGTTTAAAACGATTGTTCGAGTAAAAGTCCATATCCGTTGCCGTCGAAAACGTTGTGGCTCCTGAGGGGTAGGGCTAGTTCTCGTCAAGAAGAATGGTGTATTCTTGCTCATACCAATCCGGGACGCAGCCTTCCCCCCTTGCCTGCCTCCCCGGTCGCTTACCGTCTCCGCTTGCTAGCCTTGCTGCAGCAGGCAAAATCCCAGCTCATCATGGCGCCCGTCAAACTACCGTCACAGCATCTGCTGCGGGGACGGGAGAGGGGACACTAGAAGGATAGTCAATATTGTGAATGGAAACTGCGGGCGGTGGTATGGAATGACATAATGAATGTGCGAAAGAAGAACTGTCTCTTTAATTGTCATTGAACATCTTTTTTTAATGACTGAGCATTTGGGAATAGACCGAATAGGCGAGTTTATTCCCTTGGTCCCTTACACGTGTAATGAATATAGGTTATTAGGAATCATTAACCAAACAAGGATAGGATTTTTCTAAACATAACAACACTCCCCACAAGTCGTTTATGAAAATATTCTCAAATAAGTCTACATCACATAAAGGTAAACGCTTTTTCCATTCTGTCCCCTTACATTTAATGTTTTCTACAATGGACTAGCACTCTAGGCTTAGACAACAGTGAATGCTGGGGTCTATGCTTTGGGGTAAAAAATAAATAAAAATATATTCAACCTTAATTAACTGATTACAAAATCTCAAAGACGTAGACGTAATGAGAGCAAAGTTAATTAGATGAGCCTATATAAAAGTGTTTATGAGTAGTTGAAAAGAAGCCAGAAACGTAACTTTTTGTATGGAAGTAGCCTACCAGACACCCTTCAGAAGATCAAGATCAATATGATGTTATCTAGAGTCGTTAATATGTCAAATGTCAGGTATTCAATGCAATAAAAGTAAAACCTATAAAAGTCCCTATAATAACTCAGACATATGGCCCAGTGGTGCAAAGTGCCATGTGATTACTGTCCCATGGCGAAGTAGGGCATAGCTGCCACCTAGTGACTGGGGAATCTTACTACAACTTTCTATGGAACTGCGATTGGATACATCACATCCATGTTTTCCACTTTTTTTGTGTATAAATGTACACGTAACCTAACTTTTGTCTTGACTAGACTGTCACCCCCCCCCCCCCCCTCACACACACACACACACAAACACATCACACTTTAAATACTTGTAATATCCCACCAGATTTACGCCTTTATGCGAAAATAAGGAGGAAACTATCGGGCGTTAGTCCCACGCTGAAGCAAATAGCAACTGCAGACTCAAGAAAATAGAAAACGGCATCAGGCCCTACCCCCTAAAATCCATGCCCCGTATCTGTTCAAGCCAAACTTACACCCTTGATTCCTGTAATGTAGGCTAGATGTAAACTTTGCACGTAATAAATGTAACTAATGTCAGTTTATTTTAGTCTAATAAATCGGATTTTGGTTTATATTATTATTCCCTCATCTGGTAAAAGCCGGTTCGGACCTGGTTCTGATTAGCTACACAATAAAATAAAACAGGAAAATGTCCTACAGTGCCAAAAATAAGATATGTACCCATAAATACATCCGAAATCAAATGCAATTTGGTTATAGGCTACTGGAGGTCAAAGAAAATGAACAATTATGCAATTATGTTGTTTTGTAGGCCTATACCTGTTCATGTCTGGCGCATTTACCGCTCAACAGACACTCGGTGATTAGTAGGCTCGGGCCTAGATGGTTATTAGCGTGAGTGAGGACAATTGAGCTAATGCGTTTGCAGCTGGCGCTTTTCAGGTGAAAATATTCAAATATTTGAGGTCAAGGATATGACTAATTCCAGCAATAACCAGTAAGTTAGTGACTATACAACATGAAGGCTACATAGTTAGCAGCAACATCAATAGCCTATTTACTTTCTCAAAGCGTCCTTCTCCACAATAAACGAGTGGATTAATTGATTAATCGTCCGCCGCGCAGCTGCTGAAGACCGCAGACCACACCTAGAAGAACTTGCAACCCACATTTTATAGAAGTTCTCATTTTAAGCTTACCTCTCATAAACGTGGAAGATAGATATATAGACCTACATCTCAAAGAACACAGATTGATTCATTTATCCTGTGTATGTGCTTGTGCATTACCTCACCATGTAGCCTAGGATAGTGTTTAGGTGCAAGGAGATTTCATGTTTCACAAACGGGAGGGGATGGCTGATAAATTGAACTTCTTTCGAATGCAAATGATGGATGTTCATTAACACCTGTGTTGTTGATTGTGGGAGCTTGTAGGCCTTTGATTGAAAAGAAATGGCACCTGAAAGAATCAACTGTACCTTTGAACTGAAACCACAGCCTTTGATAGGCAGGGAAGAAGGAAAGACTGAGAAATGTCACACAAATAAGCACCTTAATTTACCAAATTAGGGGATATAATGGGAGTGAAAGTCTGTTGTGTATTTTAGGCCATCACTAAATACTTAGACTAGACTGAACAATGTATTTGGCCTGAATCTACATATGAACATTCAACTATCTGATTGCCTCTGTACAACCTTGATTTGATTCAAGGCAGTAATTTATGCCCTCTGGTCCATTGAGGAGGACATTTCCATATTACAATGTCCTCAACATTAGAAACAAAGAAAACCATTGACATTACTTTCCCACCAATACAAATACATTTTATTATTTTACTTGTATACAAAATCTAGTGAAATATATAAATATTGAGTATTGACTTTTAACTTTGACAGCATGACACTGCCTAAAATCGAGAACATATGCAACACTTTATAAAAGAAAGAACTGCAGGTAGCACTATTTTGTTTTTTACCGATAAATTGTAAGACAAGTGATGCACCAAATCACAAATGCACTATATGTCGATTTTGCTAAAAGCTTTTGCTACTACACAGTAGCTGTATAGAGTGTGGTCCTCATAAAACAGGCTGTGGAGATGTGTCTTTTGACAGTCATCTGTCATCTGCTCTTCCTGTCCTCCGTAGGTCTGTCTGACATCTCAGAGTAAATAAGTCCCAATACACAAACACAGACAGGGCCCCTGCTACAGCCAGCGCACCCCTCTTCTAGTGTTTGTGTGACAAAAAAGGCAAGGCAAATCCTGCAATAGAATCAGATAACCACCAACCCGTGAAGAGCTTCCAATCCACATCCTTGCTGGAGCTCTGGATTAACTGTCTGTTTGGCTAATAATTTTAATCTGCTGGAGGAGGCAGAAGGGGTGACTGGTTTGGAATAAACATCTAATCCACCCCCACCCCCTGGACCCCCTCCCCTCATTCCTTCCTACCCCAAACTCCATACTCACACTAGTCCAATGCTGGGCTAAACGTATCTGGGAGCTGCCAGACAGATTGAAGAACAGAAATGAGCAGAGAGACTGTACGACAGGCTGTTGCCAGACTGATCCCGCTTTGCATCATCCAGAGGAATGTACACATCAGGGTGTGGACAGACAGATGTGGGGGCTACGGGCTAGGGACACTCAGGAAAGCCCAGGTTCACGGGGTCAGAGAATGTCTGGGCCCCATGTGCATCATGTAGACAACATAGGATTTAACAAGAGGTGTATGGACTTTGGTCATGGAGGATTTGCTAGAATTTGGTAACATCTATTACTGATCTAATACATGATAACTTAATAATAGCCACCTATGTATGTTCATTAAGAAATTATAATGTAAGTGAACATAAAGGTAAACCTATTCAAGATAATAAACTACTGTTCTTAAGATCCATCAGAATGATAATAATTTATATCCATTTACAGGTCATTTTATTAGCCTAATTATATTTCAATTGTTTGTTTCTGTAAATCCTTATGTAACATCAACTTTTCTACAATAAACGGATTGGTTCATTGATTCTTTCCGTTGTGCAGATTACAGATCGAAAAGACTAGGCTACATTTTTAACCGTGACATTAAAGCAAAACAAGTTTTGATAGATACAGATAGGCCATGGGTCTTTCATCAATCGTTTGCCTGAAACTGAATAAATAGCCTTATGTTTTAGAGAAAGAGTGAAAGAATTGAGTGGGTAAAAAGTTGTAGAACACCATACATGAAACGGATACGTGTTTCGTTCAATCGCTTCACTGGAGATTTGTTGCTGTTTGAAGTATGGCACTTAAACATGGCCTGTCCAGGACGTGGCTTTAATGTCGCACCTTTGTTCTGATATCGGTCCCCACCCCCATCGTCAATGTGCGAACGACCGGGAGTGTCACCAGCATATAAGGACCGGCTGGGGGTCACAGTGACACTGTCTCTCTCCCTTTCCGAGCAAACAGACTTCAGCTACTGTACTTCTACCTGGAAGATTTTACGATGGATTTTCTCCGTGCTTGTATTCTGTGCGCTGCTTTTCTTACCTTAACCAAGGCTTTTACGCACCATGACATGAAGGACGCTCTGCTTCAAAAACTTGGTCTGGATGAAGTTCCGAATATTCACAAGCGGGATTTGGAGAACATGGTTATCCCGACCCATATTAAAAACAAGTACGCTTCCATGTTGAAGCTGCACCATAGCAGGCGGCGCAGATCTCTGCCTAGTTTGGCGGGCATCCTGAGGGGCATCCCTGGAAATGCAGGTAAAAATCGTTTAAATTGTTAAATGTATGCACTGCGGTTTTGTGTATTTATTCAGTGCCACTGTATTTGAAACTGCCAGTTTTATGTTCCCTGTCATGTCTCGGAGTGTTAGGCCTATATATTTACTAACCTTAACCATGTAAATGTTATCTTTTTTAGATATATCTGGGGAGTATCTGTACTCGGACACGACTCGGCAAAGGATAGCGTTCGAAATGGAAGCGAGAATTCCAGTTAACAGCGAAGTGACCATGGCTGAGTTAAAACTGTATCAGAAAGCTACCCATCACAAGCGCTCAATGAACGAGAAGAAAAATTACCGTCCAGTCAACAACGCTCGGGTCAGCATCTACTGGGTTGAAATGCTAGAGAACGGATCCAACAGAAGCTCGCTGGTGGACTCTCGGTAACATTCGAATTTTGAAACTGCGACTTGTTCAATTAATTGAGTTCCAATCTAATCACTTGTCAAATTAGACGTGCAAAGTGTTCAATCAATCACACCCTCTTTCTCACCCTTACAGATTGATTTCCATTCACGAGACGGGCTGGAAAAGCTTTGATGTGACCCAGGCCGTGCACTATTGGTCGATGACGCAGCAGAACACACCTATGCACATGGAGGTGTGGGTCGAGGGCGAGAGACCTGGCAGCTACGCGGCAGAAATGGCCAAGAGTGTCCACTTTACCACCCAGGACCAGACGGCCAACACCCTGGGAAAACCGGAGCTAGTTCTCTACACACTCAACCTCGAAGAGTTTGGGTAAGCAGCGCGCTTTGATATACAGGATGGAGAGATATTGTAATAGAGTGACAACTATCCTTTTCATTTGCATAATTAGTACTGGCGCAGGAGGTTAACGGTTTCCCTTTCTTTTTATCTCTCTTTAGATCTCGAGGCGACTGTGATTCCAATCCAAACAAGGAGTCGTGCTGCCGAGATAAATACTTCATCAACTTCCGAGCACTCACCTGGACCCAGTATTGGATCATTGAACCCACGGGCTACCAGGCTTACAAGTGCGCTGGAGGATGCAAGCAACCCAAACGCAACTATGGCTATGGGGAGAGAAAATGTACTATTGCAGAAAGCGCACCACTGCCGATGATGTATCTGGTCAAGAAAGGCGACTACACAGAGATTGAAGTTGCCGAATTCCCCAACATGATCGTCGAGAAATGTGCATGTACAATGGACAATGTATCGATAGTTTGAACTCATATTTCCAGATTTAAAAATGTAGATCCTACAAATGACTTCCAGTACTTTTATATTAAAATATGTTATTCTCAGGGAGTTGGACCGAAGATGCTGTATTTCAACTCTGTACCCACAAGCACTTTATATCAAATGTTGTATAGGCTACTTAACTATTGAGTTTACAGTGTTACGATCCTTTTGTATTAAGTTTTATAGTATGAAGTAGCGGCAGTCAGAGACATTTGGTCTCAGGTGTTTTTAGATGTAAATAGTTTGGTTGAATGATATATTTTATGCTGGGGAAAATAAAACTATTTTTTCACTTATAAGTTTGCTTTTTCCTCTTTTCTCTGCTTGCAAAACAATAAAATATGCAATGCATTACAAATCTAAATATCTAAATTGAGAATGAAAATTAATGTATTTCGAACCTGTAACAAATAATAAGTAAGAAACATTGAATAGCCAATAAAAGGAACATCAACATATACAACAAACTGTCAATACACAAGCATAAGTTCGGTTTTATTATAAACAACGTTCACAAATCATCAAACTAAAATGAGGCAAGTGCACCCCATAACCTTTTATCTTTCCAACCCAGATAAACATGAATTAAACATAAACCTTGCATTTAGCACCTTTAGCTGATTCCAATTTCATTTAAAAAATCCTAATTTCACAAAGACAATACTTGTAATTTCCACTAACTTCTAAATAAATTCCACAGTGACTACAGTCTGTGACTACAACAGCAAGCTTGTCTGTGCTAAGCCACTCTTCCCCAAGTTAATTCAAATTAAAAAGGCCCACAGCTGCTTCCATCTGTATATTCCGTGCCTCTTTATTTGCTATGTTTTAAATAGGAAATGGTAATGCTTTGTCAATACCTGCGATTTGACTAATGATGTATAACCTGTCACAATGAGAGGCTACTGTCATGGAAGAGGACGGTCAACAACAGATTTGTTGGCAGACATTTGCACCCGGCTTCCTGCGTGTCGTGGTTGTTTGCAGGAGGATCAGTCTACAGGCCTCACGGGGAGAAGACGATGGCACACACACCCAGAAGGGCTGTGTTGACATCAGTCTTTAGCTGATACACACAGACACAACATTGTTAGGCAGGGAACTGCTCTGCAGATCATACCCCAATCTCTGTTTGCAGTCTGGGTGGGGGGTCCTGTCATCCCCACACCCTTGCTAAAGACATCGGTGAGCCAGGATGTGAGTACACATTAACAAGAAAGGTTCTTAACAGTCTGGAAGGACCCTAGGTTAAATATATTGAAACCATGGGCGTAGGTTTCATTATACATGGGTGGCACGTGTGAAAATAGCAAATCTGTCCCCCCTACCTTTTATTAAGAAAATTATTTAATGGCCGCATTCTCAGTTATAAATGTTTTTGAAAACCAATCTGAGCCCAACTTAAATGTATATTTATTTTAGACTAGGCCCGGATATATTCAAACTAGGGGCCCTGCCACAAAAAAGGTTCTAGAACAGAACACAGACATATTATTTTCAGTGATTAGAACCTGTAGAATGTGTATATAGAATATGGTACATTGCTAACCTTCCTAATTCATGTCTGAACATAATTTGTTCAAACAATTCACCTTGGCAGGCTAAAGGGAATTTATGTATGCATTCACTGATTGAAGAAAATCCTACAGAAATAATTTGTCACACAGTTTATACACTTTCTAATCTTTATTATTGATTTATTCCATATTGTTGCGATAGAAAACCACATAAAAAACCAAAGCAAATATGAACAAATATCAAAACATCCGATACAGAGAACGCGTCAGTAGGCTTTTAAAACGATGAAAGATTAGGATCAACCTCACCCAGAACGTAAAGCATGACTCACTATTGTACACCTCTTCATATGCTGAAAACACAAACTCAAAACTTATAAAAATCTAGTCTGGGCAATTTACAATTGCATTCGAACACAACATACAAGTAATTTGTGAGTATACAGTCATGCAACTAGCACACCAGCATCAAGCGGTGATGATTTATGAGCCATTTGAGTTTACGGGAAATTCCTGTAGACATTTTAAATATGAGCAATTGCAATTTGGATGCATACAACCTATATTCTGGCTGAAAGGATGCAAGGGTTTAACACTTTCAGTGGGGACAATCACATTAAGTATCTTCAATTAAGAGCCATGATATGGTTGATTTGATACAGAGCCAGAATTATCAATGGGCCACAGTCACAAACGTATATACTAACAATACTAGTCTTGGAAGCCAGTTCAAAAGATGAGATAAGGCTGCCAAGCGGATCAGAACGTCAAATTTTGGTAGCCAAAGTTTCCTCTGCTCAGTGTTATTAATGTATAGTTTTATATTTCTCAGAGGATGTTGTGACCCTTTTATATGCTGGTGAAAATGGGGGGTAGTGACTTGCATCAGAAACAATGAATACTTCCTTAGATTTCTAAGACACCACACAAAGCCTAAACGTGCTAAACTAGCCACAGAATCTAGCATCTTCCATAAAAAACAGTTTAAAAAATAAAATACATATTATGGGCATTACATGTAAACACTAGAACAGTGTGGTCAAGTTGTGTGGTCAAGTTGGACTCAAAGCTAACCACTTCAACTTTCCATCGAAAAAATGCTTTAGGAAAAGAAAATCAATAAATAAGGAACAAGCATTCAACCCGACCCCTGAGAAGTACACCACAACCAATGCTATGATGAGTCATCTGCCTTCATAAACGTGTGTCGAAAAAAATAAAACCTAAAAGCTATACAGAACGCTAAAGGGATTCCAACATCCAATTTGAGCAAAGCTTTATTGAATGAATTCTGGTTCAGATAACAGAACAGCTGACGTTGTCATTCGCAGTGGAAAACCAGGCCAGCCATTGCAACAAAGGCCTGTTGCGCACCTTTGAACTTCAAAATAAAAAATCACAAGCCGTGAAAGTTGTAAAAAAGCAAACATGTAGTTTATTGTAAATCTATGGAGTTAAGATTACATGGTTGATGTTTAAAACAAAAGACAAAATCCCCAAATTTGAACTCTTACTGTTTCTACAACTCAAATGTTGTTCTATGCTGCTTGACTACTTTTAAGTACAATTCTTTAGCAAAGCTATAGCTACCATGCCTTTCAAGCACTGGATTCTCTCAATCTTTAAGTGTTTCTTTAAACCTTGCATACAAACAAATGAAACTAAGCAAACAATATTTACAATTCATAAAAAAAGAAGAAAATCACAAAGCACAGATAAAATGCACAACCCTGAAAATCTTCCAACATCAGCTGCATGAGCAACGTGTGGTTCCTGATATACCAAAAACACGGGACTTTAAAAGCATGAGATTTAAAAGTAGTGGAAAAATATCATAAAATGTACAAAACAAAATACGAATAAATCAAATGAAATTGAACCCATAAAGCTTGAAAGAGACCTCGCTCCTCAGATGTGGAATGTTTCTACATCGCTTTGTGGTGGTTGATTATTTTCAGTTGGTTTTTAAAAAGTGGGTTCTAGAAAAACTCAGAGATGTCCGTGGCTGGTGGTTGAGGCCCCCCTTGTCTGTCAACACACAGTCTCTCAGTAATAGCCTCCTGGCTGGTACTGCTGGCTCCATGGCTTCTGGTTCCAGAACTGGAGCAAAACAAGACACAAACACAGCAGGTTAGACACAGCAGGACAACAATAAGACATTAATAGATAAAACAAATGAGATAAAGGATTAATAAAGCCAAACTAATGGTGGTGACTCCAGACACTGTCTTCCTCCTAAAACATCCTGGAAAATGTCTTATGGTCTAGTCATGATGTGTTTAATGCACTGGAAGACTACACCGTCTCAAACGCTCACACGTTCAGTCACAGCAACAGTAAATTAAGAGTTTGCAGTCACTGAGAGACTGCCCAGGCCCAGGCCTTAGCGCTGAGAGACTCACCCCTTGCTGCCAGCTCTGGTTGAAGGCCTGGGCCTTGTCCATGCCGAAGCTGCCGTTCCTGCTGCCGCCACCGCCGCCACCACCACCGCCGCCGCCTCGGTTGTTCCTGTTGTTACCGTAGTTACCGCCGTTCTTGTTACCGAAATTGCCGCGGCTGCTGCCTCCTCTGGGCTGGAACTGAGGGGGGGGGGGGGGGGGGGGGGGGATATTTAACTCACACCAATACAGGTAATAGGGTGTGTTCAGCCTCATTATCAAATGTGTAAAAAGTGTGACAGAAGATTTTTTATTGCAGATGATAGCTCGTCTGTCTTTCCGACCACAATAAACTAGGAACTAATTGTGAGAGATCTATGATCTACTACACATGATTTGCCCTCCCTCCCTCCCTCTCACCTGACTGAAGCTGCCTCTGTTTCCACCCCCTCCTCCTCCTCGGTTCATGTTGGGAGCTCCTCCTCCCTGGCTCATGTTCCCCCTGTTCATTGGACCGCCTCTGTTCATGGGGGCTCCTCCTCCCCTGTGGCCCATGTTGCCTCTCATTGGTCCACCTCTGGGGGCTCCTCCCCCAAGGCTGGGGATAGGTCCGCCCCCGCCTCGGTTGAAGTTACCACGGGCAGGGAAGCCTCCTCTGAATGCAGGGGGGTGCAGGAAGCCCCTGGGGTGGCGGTTGAACCCTCCTCGCGGTCCTGGTGCTGGAAGGGACCAGAGAATCAGACCTTTTGAGACCTTGCAAACCTTGTTTTATAAAATACATTATTGTATCGTCTGTATAAATCCAGGTAATATGACTATTATTTTAACCCTTGCTATCCCACCCATTACGACAGATGTACTGTACACATTGACCTGGATAATGCCTCTTGTCCTGCACAGACGGCATCATACACACCTCCTCTGAAGTTGCCTCTGTTCTGGAAGCCTCCGCGACCCCCTCCACTCCCTCCTCTATGACCGGGCCCCCCTCCGCGGTTGAACTGGCCCTTGCCCCCCCTGGCCCCTCCACGGACAGGACCCCCCCTCTTGGGGGTCATTCCTCCCTGGTTTGGCCTCTTCTCAGCAGGCAGGGCCGTCTTGCTCTCCTCCTTGTACTGTTCCAGCAGCTTGGCCGCCGCCTCCTTATGCAGCTCCACAAACTCCACACTGCTGAAGCTCTCACCCTCCTCGGGCAGGGAAAAGAACCCTGGAGAGGGGAAGAGATGCAGGGAAGGAGGAGGAGGGGTTCAAATAAGATGACACATTAAAAAGGTTGAGATAGAAAGTAATCCGAATAAACACACTTCAGAAAAACACTGAATAGTAATCGAGATCCCCGGTAAATGTCATCAAACTTTACTTCCAAGCCCTTTAAACAAGCAAAGTCACAGGGTCCCACCAGCTCAACCGCGACCCAGTAAAAACACTCCACAACCTCAGAAGAAAAAGCTGGAAGGATAATATCCTGTAAGGACCTATATTACACCTATCACCATTTGATAAAGAATATTGGTGATCTAATACTTCAACAATGTACGTTGATTATTCTGCTGATCAATTTTCATTTTATTTATGAAGACCCTTTACCTTTCATCTTGAGGAGAGCGTGCTCGGGAACCTCCTTCCCGTCGCTCTCAGCCTTCTTCTGAGCCCGCAGCTTGTAGTCCTCGTCCGAGGGACATACCACCACGGCCCTGCGCTGGTACCCTGCAAACAGACACATCTTCCTCTTCTGACCTGGGGCGGACAGGTTGGTCTGGAAGGAAGAAGAGGAGAGAGACGGAGGGAGACGGAGAGAAAGAGTGTAAGAAAGATACACACACTCAGGGAGATACAGATCAGTACAGACTTTTCATGGTGTAACCTAACGTGCTGTAAAGCGAGGGAAGGATCTGAACCTGCAACCTTTTGATCTGCAGTCAGATGCTCTACCACTGATCTATCCCCATCTAACACTTCAACGTATAAACAGATGGCAATTATTCGGATGATCAAAATAATCTATTTATTCCTTTTCTCTGGGAAACATTAGATGGTGGGTGGCAGTTCTGCCCCTCTCACTGCTGTGACTGCTCCATCTGTACCTCCACCTATCCTGCCTCCTGCTGGTTACTTCCTTGGTAACCAACAGTTACTTCCTTGACCATGTCTGGACTTACGTGGTCCAGGATGTAGTTCCTCTTCTTGCGCGCGGCTATCTCGATGAACTTGCCCAGGAAGAGAGGTGCACGCTGGGAAATGGCTGTGAGCTTGGCCGTTTCTTTAGCTTGCCGTTTCAAACTGCCAATCTACACGAAAAAAGGGGAAAATTACAAACCAAAAAGACGCGTACGCAAATATATAGCATTTACAATTACGATGGGCTGAAAAAAGTATTTGTCATTGACTGTTCAATGAACTGTAACAACAATTCAGCTCCTTTGGTGTTTTACACAGACAGCTAACGTTGAGCTCTGCCTCCGTCCAGACTCACCATCATCTTCTCCACGATGGTGTCGCTGCCCAGGATGTAGTACTTTCCCGGGTTCTCCTCCACATGCTTCTTCACCCAGGTGGTCTTTCCTGACCCAGGGAGACCCACCATGACGATCATCTACACAAACACACAGGAAGTTACACATATATATATATATATCCAAATGTCTGATTAATGAATAAAACGTAACTTCCAACACATTAAAAGAATCATCTGGGTTTAGACCACACACACACACACACACAGTCAGAGAGGAGACACGTCTGGCGGCCATGTTCACCTCGCAGTCCTTCTTGGTCTCTGGGCCCTTGGGCCCCCGGACACGCTGGTCCACCAGGACATCCTGCAGGAAGGTGAAGCCCTCCGGCGAGGGGAAGAACGGCAGATCCTGCTGCCCGAAGTTGAACTCCACCGCACAGTTGTGGCAGATGACGTGAGGGAAGAGCGCCTGGCTGCCCAGGGCCTCCTTCTCCACCTGGAACGCAACCGCCGGCTCCTGGCCGTTCTTGGAGAAGGACATCTCCACCTTCTCCCCTTCGAAGTCCTACGGTTTCAAATTTTGGTTTTGGTCAAACATATTTTGGTACATTGTTTCATTTAAACCTGTTGTTGAAACAACAGGCTGAGGTATATATGTATACATATATATTCACAAATAGAATGACTACAGGCTGGGGTATATATGTATACATATATATTCACAAACAGAATGACTACTAACAATAAGGCAGCAGACAACATCGTTCTCGTCGAACGTCTCTCCAAAGTCTTCCGTCACGCAGTTTGTAGTCTTCTTTCCCTTCCCAGAGTAGGCATACGAGTGCTCGTCCTCACCTGGAACAACAGGGTCACATTTAACTTTAACAGTTTTTTTTTTTTTGAATCAAATGATGTTTGACCTTGAAAACCATGGGTAACCTGAAATTTAATAACAAACTCGTTTCTCCACTAGGGGGCACCGTTGTAACACTGACTGTAAAACGCCTGCAGGAGATACTTGCTCTATGTCACTAGCCTGACAACTGATATCCTCACCCAATAGCAAGCTGCTGTTGGCCACGGACCAGCCCACCTGCACCTCATGGATGTCCATGTTCTTACTGGAGATGTGCTTCACAGGAATCTTCTCAGTGATCTGTAAACAGGAAACTATTACTCGATATCGGGAACCCTAAAAAGATTGTAATCAGTCCTCAAAGACAACAGGAAGTTTGCCATTTGGGGGAAGGAACTACCTAATATCTAAATCCAAACAAATGTATTTCTAGTGAACGTGGTGTGCTTTCCTGATCCTCCATACCTTCATCTCGAAGCAGGCCTTGCCTTGGGTGACCCCGTATGAGGCCTTGCCCCCAGACCACAGGTATGCAAAGCTCTCCATGGTGAGGGAGGAGGCGCTGTAACGGTCACGAGACACCTTGAAGTGCAGGTCGCAGTTATCTAAGAGAGAGCGAGGGGGAGAGAGAAAAAGAAATGAGGAAAAAGAGAAAGATAGCGAGAGAAGAATAAACAAGGGTTTCGACATTACTGGAACTCTCTTTCCACACAGGGCACGAGTCTGGTGTTTATGCTACTACACCCGTTCTGGGGCATTTAGAAAAGCCAAGACAAGAGACGGTGGTGCTTGTTATGACCAAGCTCAACGCTTACAGGTGTCCAGGCAGACTTTGGTGTCGTCAAACTCCTCGTCTTCCTCCTCCAGAGGTGGCAGGGGAGACTTGAAGGACGCCCTGGAAGAGAGAAAAGAACCGTTCAGTGAGACGTCTGGGTGGCGATCGTGCCTGAATGCACTTTAAAGGACTGGGACTGCCT
The DNA here is from genome assembly GCF_038355195.1 of Osmerus mordax. Lineage (NCBI taxonomy): Eukaryota > Metazoa > Chordata > Actinopteri > Osmeriformes > Osmeridae > Osmerus > Osmerus mordax. Next base: position 5,162,862 of record NC_090057.1, on the reverse strand, counting down.
CAGCTTAGCACGTCCTCTCTGCAATGGGAGAGGGAGAGAGACGTGGAAAAATACACTAGATGAAAGAGAGACAGACCTTCTGGCAAGCTGGTGTGTTTCGCCGCCAGTGTTTGGGTGATAGGTTCAGACAGCAGACAGCACTTACCTGCAGACGTCCATGAGTAAACTAAAACTTAAGAGAAACACAAACCTAAACTGGGCATGGGATACATTGAAGGGGGGAGGGGGAATTAAAAGAATAAAAGAAATCTTGGTCTCAACGAGTGAAATGTGTTTACGGCTTTGAGATTCCAGTTCTGGAGCTTAAAGGCCTAGTGGATATAATTAACTCCCCGGGAGGACCTAACATCAAAAGGTCAAGACCAGCTGTGAGTGCCAACAACAGTAACAGCAGAACTGGGTCCTGTACTGCAATAAGGGACTTCAGAATGTGAAAACGAGGTAACCATTTAAAATAAAATAAAAATCTAATGAGTGTGCTGCTCCATTAACTTACCAGCTCTATTGTGGCATCATTCGAATTGTTTATGAACTGTTGCCAAACTCCTTCGGCTCTGTTTAAGGCGTGATCCACTCAATATTTACTGTGAGGATTGCACGGATGATCAGTCATGTCTGAATGTTGACAGAAATGTGTGCAGGACTTAACACTGGCAGAGGGTCAGGAATGCCATAACTTGGCAGATTAGATTGTGCATCTAGAGTTAATTTGGGACACATCCTTGAGGAAAAATGCAACTTGCATCATTCTTAGAACTGCAATTCTCCTGTTGGGTCAGCGTGTTCGATTTTCCAAAGAACCGCAAGGCTTTTGGCTTTTAGAAATGGCATCCTTGGATGGATAATGGACAATGAAATCTCTCCTCGGCCTGACAAAACATGGTAAATACAGTTTTGGGTCAAGAGGGATAGCATTGCAGGATAGACTATAATAGGATTGTGTAGTTGTGCTTCGCATGGTGTGTCAAAGATAATCACTGGGCTAAGGGTGGAAAATCTAGCTAACATCCCATACAAAAAGATCAATAAAGAGACAGATAAATAATACACATGAATGATGTAGCCTGCTGGGTTGGAAGTAGACCTGTAAACACACACACAATACAGAAGAGACAAAAATGATCGAACACAGGTAAAAACATCAAGAGCAAGAGATAACAATGGACGGTCAATGGCGAGGATCCATCTGCATCTTTATGGACATTCAAAACACCGTTCGGGTACACTGCTACATCCTTGTGTGCTACACTGTCTGAAATGGACCCCCCTCTATCCTCTCCCTCCCTTCCTCCAAACTCCACATCTGCTACACTCCTCCAAGATTTTTCCCCCTGAGTATTCTTTAGTCTCGTTGAGTGTTCACAATGGGCTTTCCAAAAATGAGTGTGAATGGGTGGGGAAAATGTTGCAATGTACTGGTTCATTCATTTTTCATACTGCATGTGCAGTCCATATAAGAGTGTGTTGGCACTGCAAGTTAATGGTAAGGTTGTTTAAAAGCAAGGAATGACCCTCTAAACATTTACAAAATGGCAATAAATGATAATTAAGTGAGGGTTTCTTTTTTTTTTCTTTTCTTTTTGTTTGCTAGTTAGTGCATTGGCGCTTAAAGCCAATACAGTTCACATAGCTATGACGGCGCTTCAGGGATACCGAAGGCCATTTTGTCTTGCCATCCTTACCAGCTGTATTTGTTTTCTTCAATAAATTCAAAGTAGCCCCTTCCATGTTCCTCCCGGCGTCTCTTAACACCCTTCTTATTCTTCTGATCGCCATTCGCGTCTTTGTCCGCATCCCCTTTGAAAATAAAACAAAGATATAATGAGGTGCTCCTTTTTGAAAGAGGTCGAACTGGTTGTGGCGGGTAGTGGACCACAGTACCTGTTCATTAGTTACAATGTTGTCGACCTGTGATAGCTAAGAAGCAACACCTCAGTCGAATCCAGGTAGCTGTAGTGCTATAATTGATCAAAGCTACTGTTCTGACGGGGTAATGGAGGTTATATTGTATGGCTAAGCAAAATGTAAAGTAGCCTGGGCAAGAGGTGATGGGAAGAACAATCACTGCAAGAGATCAATTGGGGGGAATACAAAAGGGACTAGTTAGGAGTGTAAATACTAGCTAATGATAGGGGAAATGTATTTGTTTGGTCCGCTTAGCTAGCATCATGCATGAAACCAAAATGGTCTTCTTCTAGCCCAACCATCAATCTCACAGTCATGACTGCCCTAAAGATCGTTATGTGACTTAACATGGTAGCTCTACAGTACTGTAATACAATAACGTAACAGCCTTCATAACGCGATTGACTGAATCATTTTAAGGACCTCCCTAGCTAGCTGAGCTAGCCAACGAACCATGTGCAGCAAACCAAGTCAACACCTGGTGGGTTTCGTCAGGATTGACGCCCGCTAGCTAACGTTAGCAGACGACCCAGCTAGCACCTAGCCAGGCGCTAATCCATACAAGCTAGCAGCTAGCTAGCATAGCCATACCAGCTAGCTATGAACAACGCGCCAACACAAAGGAGTGTGCCATGCAAGCGAGCTAGCTACTAGGCTAGCTTAACCACCCGAACAGATGTTGACAACCAAACAACCACCGATTTCAAGCGCAAATCCATACTACGCCAAACGACTTCATAATAAAATTATACAGCACTAACCTTCAGGATAATCTATTCTACTAGCTTTTTGAGTCTATCTTAGCTCTATTGTGGCTGAGTACACCAGGCATATGAATAGCCTAGCTAACGCTTTTCTTTGGCAATCGTCCCCAGTCCAAGGATTTGAAGTCGAAACGGGCGACTCACCCTCCTCGGTAGTCTGGTCTCCAGGCTCACCGTCCTCTGTATCAATTTTCTCCATATCGTCCACATCTCCTTTTAGCATCGGGTCCATCTCATCATCGCAATCTTCTCCCTCACCCATCTCATCATCCTCGGTGCACTCATCCACGACGGCGTCCCCGTCTCCATCCCCTCCGTTCCTATTCTCCTCTTCCTCACCCTCGTTGGCCTCCATGCTTTCTTCAACCGGGACTACCTCGTCTTCATCTTCTCCCATACATTCTTGTTCGGCAGCCTCAGGCACCGAGTCGGAGTTGCCTTCATCGGCTAACGTGACGCTATCGTCTTCGTCGTCCTGACCAAGCGGAGAATCCCCGGCTAGGGCCTCTTCATTAAGCGCGGCCTCCAATCGATCCATTAGCTCGGCCTTCAGCCCCTTGTCGGACAATTGACGCTTTTTTAGCTCGTCCTTCAGCTCGTTTACTTTGAGCTTTTTAACGTTTAGTGAACTCATTTTGGTCTTTAAATGAAAAACTATGTAAACACTACAATTAAATAAAACAAAAACGCCTCAAACAAGACGAAAATGTTAATTTAGGACGCTTCGTAAGCAGATGTAATTACAACTGCGCCAAATGGCACTGCTTTTCTTTTTCACCGGTAAAGGATTCCCGTGCTGCAAGGGAACCGTATGGGGGAGGACGAGGGCGTCGTTTACCGTAATAAAGGTTCAAGAAGCTCAACGTTTTTCAGAGGGGACATGAGGTATTGTCATATAGGGCCTATTAATCAAGAATGTCATAAAACGTGAAAAAATAGTACAATTTCATGAGTCTGATTTGACTGACTGAATTGAAGGATGTAAGGACACTGATTTTGGAGTGACCAAGTCAACTGTCAAATTATTGCCTTACCTATGAAATGTATTTGATCTCTATACTGGAGCATGAAGGTGAGCGGTTCCAAGGATTTGTTTACGTTCCCTCACGCCTGATAAAATCACAGAAAGACACGGAGAGAATAAATCAAAACTTGTCTTTGAGGCCTCAGATTAACCCATTTAGACCCTCATGGCACTATCAGCGTCATAGGTTATAAAGTCGTCATATCAGTATACAATTAGGCTATATTGCACTGTTTCTTATTATTACAATTTGAAAACAGATGAACACTATTAATATTACTACACCTATACTATTAAGACGGTTCATTTTCGATAATTTTTTTATAGATCCATCTTCGCATCCTGCTAATATTATTGTTGTTCATAGACAGTAGATACCAAGATACTTGTACTTTACTGACCCCCTGTGGACAACAAAGAATACAAACGCAAAGTAGCCTACTGGAATCGACCCTTATCAGGATGAAGTCAGCCTTGTAGCTTCCTGGGATGCTCGAGCGTACGACACACTCCTTGGGTGTATTAACACACCCAAAGACTCACAACACTAGCTGGTTCAGTGTGACAAGATGCTAAGAAGTGCACTTACTCTGCGCTTGAATTGGCTTGTATTTTTTGTTGTAGTAGCCTAACATTTAAAAAAACTTTTAAAATGTAAGACAATGTAAGAAAAAGATTTCACAGCATTGCGCTTTGTTCGGATTTTCTTGGTAAACAATTTACAAGGCTATGTCTTCTGTCACACGGAAAGAGACGGCAAGATGCCCCACCGGAGGAAACCGAAGATACTGGGTAAGTGACAGCCGCTATTTGCCTATTTATTAAGGATTATTTAAAGTTCTCAAATAATTTGGACATAATGAGGATCACATTTTCTATATACTTAACGTTTGTGTTATGATGTCATATGTATTAATGTGAACGTTTTACAGTCCGCAGAGGCACCTCACAGTAAATCACCCAGGTTTTACACTGATCCATTGAGAGCTTCTGCGCACGAGGATCGTCAATCCACTAACCGTCCCTCTCCGGAAGGTGCTGGATCCAATTGCGATCTGCAAGGTGGACCGAGCCAGAAATCGAATGTCGGCCCTCTTGTATCTCGGAAGGGACAATGTCTCGGTTCTTCTGGTCTCTCCAACGATTCTGGAATTAATGCAAATTCGGTATCAGAGAGTTGGAACATGAAGAAGCCTGACCGAAAAGTTATCTGTGAGAATTGTACTGTGACTTTGGCTGCGTTGAAGAGACGAGCGACTAGTCTGTCAATACCAAACACATTATCATGCAAGGTGAGTAATCAGTCACTTATCTATACTGCATGAGTGTGATGTCTTTGTGTAAGTACACTGACAAACATGGAAGAACCATAACACTCAACATTCTTCGGGGTAAGATGGTATGGATAAAAACAGAACTGCACTTTCCATAAGTGTGCATCACATGTCTTTCATGTATAGGCCTACACATTCTAGACTTACATATAATTAATAAATGATAAGTAAAAAACACAACAATAATTCAACCTTATGACCATGGAGTAAGGCCATCTCTGAGTGAACTGAATTAATATTTCAGAAAGATAACCCCTTACATCCTCAATCTCCACCAGAGAGGAAAGACAACAGTTATTTTGTGCCTGCCATTGAGAGAGATGTGACATGGAGCAGGGACTGCAGTCCCTTTGTGCGATGGGGATAGCATCTCACAACCCAGACCTCAGACTATCCAAATAGAAACTTGATATGACCCTTATGTAGTTTCATTGATTTCCATTGCTAGGGAGAGGTTTTCAAATCTCATGATTCCTGGTGAAAAAATGAATGTTGGTTTAGGGGGCTAAAACGGCCACAGACATTTTTCGGTTGGAGTTTAGGCACATTAGTGTTTTTTCTGGTTGGCTTTGTTTTATGCAATAGTACAGTACTCTGACTTTGACTGGATGGACTGGGGCTGTCTCTTGACTATGTGGGTCATGGTCATTGGCAGCTTTCGGGCTGCCAATGGGGGTTTGGAACAGAAGTTCATGGAGGGCAGGGCAAGGGTAAAAGTAGGATGGAGGGGCTGTGTGTTTGACAGGAAAACAGAAGAGGTGATTCATCTGAAAGACTTTGAGGTACGGTTCTCTGACATCCAACTAAAAGCGTCTGCAAAATGATTAACTTAGTAAATGTAACTTTGTTTATTTAGGAGCAATGTTTTTCAGTTACACTTGTCCTAAAGGTGTTAGTGGTCATTCCATCTTTTGGAACAGTGACTGAAGTTTTATGTGCTTAAAAAAACATTAATATATTTCGTTTTTTTACCTCCTTCTGATGTAAAACAGTGGCCACAATTTTCAGCATTTTGTGATGAACTAAAATGAACGTAACTATTGTATGTCGTTTATACTTCTACTTTCTGTGCTTTCAACCCACTAGGAATCCAGCCTGTCCGCTTTCCTCCAGGACCATCTCCAGGCCCCCTGCGGAGCCCCTGAGTCCAGGCCTGTGTTGGAGCAGAGAGGCTGCAGACTCTGTGGTTCCCAGCCAGGCCAGTTGCGTCAGGAGGTCATTCACATGGTCCTGGACCGCGAGAGAGCCAAGTGGGCCAACCTGTCTGGAGCGAAGCCCTCCCCATGGTCTACACCCACCACCAGAACCTCCTCCACCGCACCCCCACCACCCCCCAGCCCTCACCTCTCCACCAGGACACACAGACCCTCAGCCCGCGCCCTGAAGACCCCCAACATGGAGATGGGTCGCTGGGTGGAAGAACAGCGTCAGCTGGCAGCCACTATGCCCATGTCCATATCCTGCAGTAAAGATGTAGAAGGAGTCCCCATATTCCCCTACCAGGTCAGACTAAAAGCAGGTGGTTCTGGTAGATAGTTATGAACAACATACAGACCCCCTCCACTTCATAGGCCAGTAAAAATTGATAATCAAGATGGCTTACCTTAAAGTAAGGTGCATGGCTATGGGCTCTCATCAGGCTGTAGATCATAACACATCCCCCAGGACAAGCGTGTCCCTTTATGGGCTCTCGGAGGTACTAGTGTGTTCTTACGGATGGACGTGTCAACCAGCCAGTGATTCATAGTGAGCAATCAAGCCCTATTAGATCCCGAGCAGAGAGCGTGTGGACTGTTACTGCTAATGGACGGGGATTGGCCAATGGTTTATGCCCATCATAAAACAGCCAGTCAAAAGCAGAGTGATCAATAGGGTCTGGTCATATTTAATGATTTACTGGTGAAATATTCATCACGGAATGGGTAAGCCCATATGAGCAGGCTGTAAATACTGTCTGGATTAGAGTGGGGAGATAGAGATACTGTAGAGTGTGAGTGAGTGTGTGTGTGCATGTGTGTGTGTGTGTGTGTGTGAGAGAGAGAGAGACAAAGAGAGGGTGTGTTAGTCAGATCTTGTTCACACAGACAGGTTCAGGTTTCTCCATCAGTGCTTTGATCGGATAAAGTTATTGTCTGCTACATTGTGACCCACTGACTGACTGGGTGTTTGAGTGCTGAGTTATGTGTGTTTCATAATATTCAACCTTGTACTCTTACATCCTTGTTGGGAATTGAGACATCAGAGGGAACAAAGTCAAATCTGCAGTTTAAATGGTGATCGCTTCTGTGTTGGTTGATTTGAGGAATGTGAGTTTGCAAGAGCGATGATGGTCGGATTGAAGAAGGAGAGGAGGGGTATGCTTAAAGAGACACCCCCGTCCTCCTCCTCTTATTCCAGATGTCAGTCTAGCCTGCGGCCCCCTATGGCACTAATTGGCATTACATGGCTGGAGGTTTCTTGTGGTGGCATCGAGAGAAGAGTAGGGTTGTTATCTTGCCCTAAAAAGCGGAAACATTGATGAGACGTGGGGCTGCAGAATGGGAACTATAAAAGAAAACCCTGGCTGTCTTCATCGCTCGCAGCTGGCTCACTGACTATGTTTAAGCATATACAGAGTAGGCTTTCAAACACACACACACACACACATACACACACACTTATGTAGACCCAGGCAGAAAAGCACCCAGACTCAGGCTCTCAGAAACATACTGTAGATACACACACACACATCCCCCTCTCTCAAACACACACACACACTCCCATCCCGGGGCTGCAGTCGCAGGGAAGCAGGGTTGGACTGGGTTCAGGCTCCGGTGCGTCAGCCCCGCCAGCCCCGGAGGGTTGTGATGTGGCAAGGCAGGCACAGTGCCTTCACCAGGCCCCTCTGTGCCTGAGTCATGACTCCATCTCTGGGACAGTCACCCTGTACTGGGCGGCTAATGTTCTGTTTGTGACACTATACGTAATGCGTCATTATTAACCTGTGTTTAGCCAACCCATGCAGATGTGTTTTCATCTTAACATCTTATTTAAGACTACATGTGCTCTATATACTGATGCCTTCCTCGGTGTCGTAATAATAATAATAATAATAGATAGAAAAATATAATAATAATAATCTCCCTAATAAAAAACAGTAATCTCCATTTTGCCTTTGACACAATCAATGAAGATAAACAAAAGACAGGATTTTCCTCATCAAGCGTACCTTTTGTACTTTGGCATTGGACATCATGCAGTTAGAAGAACAAAAAGGAATGATCTGAGTGAGGATGGCTCCCAGACTTAATGTATAGCTTGTGTCCCCGACAATCCAACAGTGTCTTGTCGGTCTGTGACTCAATTATCACAAAATAAATAAATATACATGCATCTGCAGGCACCGCACTAATGGATCTAATGGCTCTAATTTCCAACATACGTTTACCAAGCCAGTCTAGGGCAGGTCAGTTTGACTGGGTTGGCCTGACAGAACTCAATTATATGAAATGTGTGTGTTTTTTCCAAAAACGCATGATGTGACGCATGTGTTCCTTTCCACAGAGCATGGAGGAGAGCTGTGGAGCCCAGAAAGAGCCTGTCTCCAGCCAGTCCAGCCCCAAGGCCACCCACACGTCCAGAGTCACCTCTAGCTTGGCCAGTTCCTCCGCCATGTCCTTCCTGGTCAGGTACGTTGCTGTGTGATCCCACCTGGAGGGGGACCGAAGGAGTAGACCGACACTCGCAAGCCGGCAGGGTCCGAGGGGAGTCGTCTGGCTGACCAGTCTAAGGGCCGCAAGCCAGAGAGGTCTCATTACAAGACCAGATCAAGACTAAACACATCAGCCCCCTCACATTATTTATCATAACAATTATTAGTAGGATGATGATTGTGATGATTAAAATCATTAGTAGTATTAGTCATGGTATGATGATTATTATTGTAAATGTACTGTATATACATTGTGAGGCTACATATACATACTTCTGTATACAGTGATAATATGAGCATCCTTTCTACAGGGCAGCTCAAAAACTCAACTTGTCGTCAAGGAAGAAGAGTTCAAGCTCCTCTCCCGCCTCAACTCATCCTCTTCCCCATTCGCCCCCCTGCTTCTGGGGTCTTCTCAAGAAGTCTCCTCCCCCCTTCCCCACCAGTCTCCTTCAAGCCCCCCACAGAGTTAAAGACTCGCCCAGCGCTGGCAAGGTAAACCTCAACCTCAACCACCGTCTCTTCAGAACGTCCTTCAGACTCATAAAGGAAAAGGATACGTTGGAGATCCTATATCAGGTTATTATGCCCCCCCCCCCCCCCCCCCCCACTTCTTTATGATCTGGGGTAATGTGGTGTTAATGCCCCCATTTTGTTTCTGCCCTCCCTCTCCTGGGAATAGATAAATCAATATGGCCGCCCCGGTGTCTCAGGGATCTGCTGATGGGCCTGGTCTAGAGTTACAGACTGAGGCTGATAAGACTGCTAGGCCGCACCTGCTGAAGCTTGAGTACTTAGGACTCAACTCGGGGGGGGTTGGGGGTGGGTGGAGGGGTGGGGGGGTGGGGGGGTTGGAGGTTCCTCTGTAAAAGGCTTCTTGAATAATTCAACCCCCATAAATAGAGCTTGAAAGATGCTCAGTAGTGTTATGGAACAACTGCTGCAGATGGGGAGCTACTAAATCTCCCAGGTTTATCAGACAAGCAGACAAATAGCTTGGAGCGCCCTGTGAGTGATCAACCAAATAATAGCTGACCAAAAGGGACTAGAAATTCCCTTTACTATTTAGCATCATCATGTTGTGTTGTGATTGAGGGATTGAGCTGCAAGGTTAAGCAGTCAGACAGAACTGCTCAGGTCTTTGTATCTCGCTCAACTTAATGTAAAAACCAGCAAATCTTCCCTGTCTACCTTCTAAAGATGCAGTCATCAAATACACGTGTGTTACTGAAGCCATTTCACTCAGGAAACGAAAAAAAGGAGGGTTTTCTCAAAACGTAAAGGCTTTCATCAGGTTCTTCTCAGCTCCATGGCTGGTCCTGCTGAAGACCCACCATCTCTCACAAGAATACAGAGTGACGTCTGAAACCTCTCCTCACTCTAACTTCTCACCCAAATCCCTTTTCCGTTTAGCTTAATGTCTAACACCTATTTCAAAGAAGATGTATAAATAGAAGCGTAAAGCGGGGGGACTCGCAGGCTTTTGAGAGACTGCTGTTCCTGTCATCTCCAGCAGCTTACGAACAAAAAACACTTCAACATCACGTGACCCATATTTACTGCCATTCATCTCATCCCTGCATGCCTGACTCCGCTATTCTGCACGTTTGGTTGTTTATGCTGAACAGAGAAAACGGTTCTGTGTTTTGGATGTTGTTATTCGAGCACCACATTTGGCTCGAACACTAAACTTTACTTTCAACTTTCAGCTGGATTGTAGGAATGGTCCTATCTACGAAAGGCACATATAAACCGAGGTGCAAATCTCTTCAATGCTGACCCTCTCTCTCGCCATGCAGGTCAAAGTGGTGCTTCGAATGTGTCCCTCCTTTTCGCCTGACTCCTCCTCGCCGCCCGTTCTCAGAGTGGACCCCTTCAAGAGAAGGGTGACTGTGATGGATCCAGTCGCCCAACGCTCCACACACACACTGACACACACACACGCACAGACGCTGGCCACGCAAGCCAAGGTCCTACCCAGGACCTACACCTTCGACGCTGCCTACCCTCTGGACTCAGCCCAGGTCAGTGGCTCCATCCTGCTTTGTTATCTCTGCCAGATGACCTGAAAACTGATGGGATTTAAAATAGCCAGAACAGCCCAAGATTTGTGTATATTGTGTATAAATATGTACGTATTTGTGTTTGTGGGTTGGAAAGGTGTATCTAACTTCATGTGTATCTACACAAGTGTGGGCGTGCATGTGTATCTTTGTGTGTATGTGTGTGTTTGTGCATATTTGTGTGTTTATTCATGCTCATACGCCTCCTGGCCTCATAGTATTTGCTAAATCCCTTCTCGTTTTCCCTGGATGTGTATGTTAGTAACAGTCGGATGAGTCCGTAGATGAGATGACTCCTGCTCCTCTGTTCCCTACCAGACGGAGGTGTGTGAAGGCATCTTGTGTGATGTCATCCGCTCTGTGGTCAGGGGGGCTGACGGCTGTGTTCTGTGTCTGGGAGATGATAAAGAGGGTGAGTTATCGATTCTGGCTGCAGCCGTTCAGACACCAACCATATGCACTCACACAGACATCTCTCAGGATCTTCTCTGTGTCTTCCCTCTGTCATTTCCCTTTCCATTAAAGAGAAAAAATGCAAAAAAGGGCGGAATTTCCACTCTTTCTTTTTTTTAATAAGTGGTGGGGGTAAGTGTCCAGGGTCAAGCCACTAGATGAGAGTGCCTTTTACCACAACAAGACCTTTTATATAAAGGGGCACCTTCATCCATCCATCCATTTCTCTCTCTCTCTCTCTCTCTCTCTCTCTCTCTCTCTCTCTCTCTCTCTCTCTCTCTCTCTCTCTCTCTCTCTCTCTCCCTCCCTCTCCATTCCTCCACCTCCTCCCTCTGCTCCACGGCTGTGTTTTTATATCCCTCTCCTCCATTCATCCATCACTTGGTGATGAAAAGGGAGAATCATCAATTATACAGCACAAGTGTTTTTAAAGCCTTCTCAGTGTGTGAAACATGTCAACACACCACACAGGAGACCAAAATGTTTTGCCAGGTGAACCTAGGGAACTAAAAACCAAATGGACTGGGAGGCCGAGCTATTAGCAAGATGGATCCCACTTAGCCACCCTAAAACCTTTTAATAGATGACACAAATAAAACACACACAGTATAAGGACAGTCTCTCCTTGGAGCATGCTCCACACACATGACGCCACTTGCCGTAAATCTGATTAAATTAGCGGTGCTGCGTAGACGGCGGGCGGTCGGCTGCCAAAGGATATCAATCTTCAGACGTGGAATTACGTTCCAGATGAATAATGGCAGGCCAGTTCGCCTTTAATTGGAGGAAACCAATTCTCTTATCCTCATTCAATTAGCGTTTGGATTAGAGTGCGTAAACTCGGGCCTACCTCTCTAGGCCATGACTGTAATATGCGACAAAAGTACCACCCCCCCCCCTCTCGTTCTCTCTCTTTCCCTCCTTTGTCCTGCTTCACAAGCTGGGTACTGTACATGATCAGATGGACAAGGTAAATGGACCCCTACAAATGCACAGCACTTTCAGTGCTATGAAATACACTGTAGAAATACACAAACCATTCAAACTGTTAAGGAAAGGCAATATACTGCACATTTTTATTTCCAGAGGGCCTTATTTAGTTTGTCCTGTCAGATCTTCTTCATCTTGGGACAGAAATCACCAGAGTCTGAAGAGCTCCTGGAGCTGTTTTGTCTTGGTGCTTTTAAAATGTTAGTGCCATGCCCTGTTCACTTACTGTTTAAACACCACTTCAGGCAAGACCTTCCTCATTTAATGTGCCCATGTGGTGTGAAGGAGTAAGTAAGCAATACAAACACACACCCAAACGGTCTGTGTGTTAGTCACTAGTTAAAACGACATCACTTAAATCTCTGAACTTCTACTGTGTTTACCAGGAAGGACCTACTCCATGCTGGGGAGTGATGAGAGCAGAGACAGCCTAGGGATCCTCCCCTGTGCCATCGCCTGGCTCTATGGTCTCCTGGAGCACAGGGCTGGGGCTGGGGCTGGGGCTGGGTCCAGCCTGGTTGTGTCTGTGTCTGCCATTGAGGTCTGTGGAGAGGATGAGACATTGAGGGACCTGCTGTCTTCAGTTGCTTCAGGCAAAGTTCAGGACAGCCCAGCCTCGGACATCCATCTGTATCAGGACCCCATCTATGGAATGCAGGTAAGATAAGAGGTTCTCCCTCGCAGGCAGAGAGAAGCACGACAGTTAAAGTAAGATAAGACGTGACCTACTGTATTTGCGAGGGTCACACCATCAAAACATAGATCTTATATAAAAATATATATTTTTTATTATGGATTGCCGCTGAGAGAACCATTCGATACTCATCATTCCTAATTCAAACGCAGAGTCATCCAGGACATACAACTTGGTCACGCTTCACGGTCACAGTTACATAATGACGCAGGCATTGTCACATTCAACATGTTATATTCATGTGATGGTTGTACACCCCATCCCCCTACCCTACAGCTCCGTAACCAGCGCGTGATTCATTCCCCCTCTGCCGAACACGCCGCCTCCCTTCTGGATGCAGCCATCGCCTCCCGCCGCCATGGCGCCAGGGAGATGAGCGGTGACATCACGGCGGTCTGCGGCTCACACATGTTCTTCTCCTTCCACATTGGACGGGCTCCGGCGGACAGCAGCTGCAGCAGAGGTCTCTTCTCCCTCGCTGCACATGCTCACACACCACACGTTTCTGTTGAGTTCTTTGTATTCGACCCTCAAAGGCACCCAATACAAGAATATGGAAACATACGCATAGTAATATTATGCATTTTCTTATGACTTGATGAGTATGGGTATGCATGATGAGTATGAGTATTCATTTATTCATTTGTCAGTCAGTGACCGAACATAACAGGTTTGTTTTGAATATGAAGATGATTTGCATGTTGCTTAGGGACTAAGCTTTACCTCAGAGCTGCTCCAGGAAATCTTGGTTTTCTTGAAGTGTAATTCAGTCTATGCTTTTGTTCTATCTTCAACAAATCTGTCAGACAGTCTCAGTCTCTTTAATTTCCTCCAGTAATTCAATTACTGCCTCTTCTCTATCGTTTCTTCTCTTCTCTTCGTCTCTCTCCTCCCCTATGTTCCCTTCTCCTCTCTCTCCTCTCCTCTTCCCCTCTCCTTTCATCTCCTCTCTTCTCCTCTTCTCTCTCCTCCTCTGCTCTGTTCCCTTCTCCCCTCTTTTCTCTTCTCTTCTCTTCCCCTCTCCTCCCCTCTTCTCTTCTCTTCCCCTCTCCTTTCCTCTCTGCTCCTCTTCTCTCTCCTCCTCTCCTCTCAGTAGTGGGGGGTTACAGCAGGTTGACCCTGATAGACCTGGCCAGCAGAGTAAAGAGGTCTGGAACAGCCTCGGACGGCCCCACTGCCCTGCCCATGTCTGAGCTGGGGAACACTCTACTGGCTCTGCTGAGTGGCAACAAGCACCATCACAACAGGTCAGACTGGGGGCAATCTGTCATTTAAAAGCACAGTATCTGTAATGTGATCCGTAATGCAAATATACAGTTATGTGTAATGTGATCTGTAATGTAAATGTACGGTGTCCTTTCTGAGGGTTCTCCTGTGTGAGGCTTCTCCTGTGTGAGGGTTCTCCTGTGTGAGGGTTCTCTTGTGTGAGGGTTCTCCTGTGTGAGGGTTCTCCTGTCTGAGGGTTCTCCTGTGTGAGGGTTCTCCTGTGTGAGGCTTCTCCTGTCTGAGGGTTCTCCTGTGTGAGGCTTCTCCTGTCTGAGGGTTCTCCTGTGTGAGGCTTCTCCTGTCTGAGGGTTCTCCTGTGTTAGGGTTCTCCTGTGTGAGGCTTCTCCTGTCTGAGGGTTCTCCTGTGTTAGGGTTCTCCTGTGTGAGGATTCTCCTGTCTGAGGGTTCTCCTGTGTGAGGATTCTCCTGTCTGAGGGTTCTCCTGTGTTAGGGTTCTCCTGTCTGAGGGTTCTCCTGTCTGAGGGTTCTCCTGTCTGAGGGTTCTATTGTGTGTCCACAGAGACAGCAGGCTGAACATGCTTCTCCAGGAGTCTCTGGGGAACGTGAACTGCTGCACCACGGTGGTCGCTCATGTCTCTGACTCACCTGCACACCTACTCCAGAGCCTCTCCACGATCCAGACCGCCACACGCATCCGCAGGGCACAGAAGAAGGCAAAGGTCTGTCTGACCACACGCTCCTTTCCATGTTCCTGCCCTGTATCGTGTTTAGCTATTAAAAGTTCAGTTTAATTACAGCCATTTTACTTTATTGATTTGAATTGAAGTGAATTACTATGACTATCCTTATATGTAGAGTGCCGTTTTTGTTTTGCCTTGTCATTGAACTCAAATTTCATTGACTAATTTAGAGTCCTATTTTCCTCTCACACAGCATTCTACTTCCTGCTCCCCTAATGGGCGGAGCCTGAGCAGAGAGAGGCGAGGCTGTCGTTCTTTATCGCTCCGAGCCTTCCACTCCACAAGCGAAGTGGACATAGACCCGCCCATTCTCCGTCTCCACGGCGACCTCGACGACCACTCCAGCAGTGACCAGTCTTGTGATACGGTCATCCACGTTAACTCTGATGGTTCTGTTCAGTCCAGCCAGGACCGGACCCAGGGCCTAGTGGAGTTTGTTCCCATCATTCCCTCCCTCCACCAGGGGAAGACCGAGCTGGAAGACTCAGAGCTGGCGAACCTCCTGCAGGAGCTTCTCAGCTTCTCTAGGCCAGAGGTGGAGAAGAAGAAGAAAAAAAAGGAACAGGAACAGGAAGTGACGAAACAGGAAGTCCTCTCATCTCAGGGAGAAGCAAGCGAGCCTGAGAGAGATTGTCTGAAATGTGACACGTTCGCAGAGCTTCAAGAAAGACTGGGCTGCATCGATGGCAGGGAGACTGGCCCCTCCACACTCTCATCAAACGAACCTGCCGTTAATATCACAACAGAGTCTCACAAGGACCTGAGCCAAACAGAAACCTCATCCAAGAAACAATCCTCCTCCCTGGATGTCAGCCGTGGTGAGATCAGTAACGAGGCCCCAGCCAGTGAGAAGGTGTCGGATGTCACTTTCCCAGGAGACAGCTTCCAGAGGGAGGACTCGGGTCTTTATGACTGTGAGGAAGGCAGTGCAGCCAGCTCCAGTGAAGACCAGCCCAACCCCCCAGGTCCTCTCCTCCACCACACCCAGAGCCCCCATCTCAACGCCAGCCTGCCTCCCCAGCACCATGAGGTGCACACCCCCATCAGCACCACCACCCCCAGCTCACTCCCTCTCACCCTGGAGCCCCCAGGAAGCAAAGAAAGCTCTGAAGGTACGGATTGGCTGAAACCTGAGATGAGGATCTCACCAGCTGGCAAGAGCTCCCCCCTGTCCCCCTCCTCCCTCTTCTCCCCCGCCACGCCCTTCTCCACCTCCTCCCCCTTCCTGGCTACCAGCGTTCTCTTGGGGGACATCCTACCCCAGCTACCCACGGAGGAGCTCAGGGAGATGAAGGCCACCATCACGGTCACGGTACAGCAGCCACTGGACACGACCGGTCAGGACGAGCTGGTGTTCACCATGGTCGAGGAGGTGACCATCACCGGGGGTCTGGAGAGAGGGGGTCGCGGGGCCATTGTCAGGACCAGGACTGCCCAATCATCTGCTCCGGTTCAGGGATCTACTGGCACTCGACCAATCAGGATCATCAGTAACGTCAGTGCGGATCTCGCCGCTGATAGGTCCTTCGTCAAGGCTGTGGAGCCTGCTGTTGATCAACTGGCTGTTGGAGATGTGACTCCCTCACGGCCTCGCCAGAGAGCAGAGAGGAGGGCCCTGCCTTCCTTCATCAACCCAACACTAAGCGACCTGACATGGGCTGGTGATGTCGAGCTCAGTCACGCAGGGAATCCTAGTGGAAGCATCGCAGGAGAAGAACCGTTGTCTGGACTGCAGCAAGGATGCAGAAAGGGGTGGTCTACACAGACGTCTGGAGCTGGGGTTGATGCAACTCCCGAGAAAGACCACAGAACAAAGACTTGGAGCATGGGTAGAGGCTGTGGAGATGCTGTTTGTCATTATGACACACTAGAGAACAAAGCCCCATGGAAGACTCACAACTCAGACAGGACCCACTGCAGAGGCAGAGAGCCACTTCACTCCCCCAGTATCCCTCGGTGGTTTGGGGACAACTGTAACATCACCGCAGAGAACCCACCAGGGACTCGGTTACCTGGTTACCCGGTTACCGTGCCAACTGCCTTGAAAGCAGCAAGCCTGCCAAGGGGCTGCCATGATGTGACCCAACCAGAGAGTCACGCTGGCAGAGGTGACTGTCATGTGACCAAGGACTTCAGGGACGGGATGGCGTCAGCCTTCCCTTTCAGCCCTGGCGCGACCCTGGAGAGACACGCTCCCAAATCGCTGTCCCCTGCTGGGCAGCGACGGCGTAAGGACAGCTTCCCCTCCTCCCCTGGGAAGAAAGACAACAACACGGAGCACAGGCAGAGAACGGGCAGCGGCTGGGGTAGCCTGGCCGACAGCCCCCTGTCGGACCAGCCAAAGCCATCCAGCCTCAGCGCGAGTCCAGATCCAAGGAGCAGTGCTGGGAGGGTGAGGTCTCCCATGGAGGAGAGCAGCAGGCTGTTCAGTGCCAAGCTGGAGCAGATAGCCAGCAGGACCAGCTCCCTGGGCGGCTCCTCCCTGGACGTCCACACCCTGGACGGAGGCAGCAGCACCACCTCCGTCAGCTCCAAGGGAAGCCACGAGGGGGAATCATCCTCCCTCTCGTTAGCCCAGGCTAGCAGGAGTCCGCGGAGGTCTCCCAGGTCCAGCGACCCCTCCGCCTCCCCGGCTCAGTCCCCCAAACCCGGCCGGTCCCAGCTCTCTGCCGTGGGGAAACTGATGATGTCCAGCCCCAAGGTGCGCAGGGTCTCTAGCCCCAGTAGCAGGAACCTGAGCTTCTCCCCCAGAGCCCTGCGGCAGAGTTCCAACCGGAGCACCAGCCTCTCCCCGGACGCCAAGGCCCCCGAGCGGACGCCGCCCTCCTCGCCGGTGGCCGCACGCACCTGGAGCCCGCGCCAGACCCAGAGCCCGCGAAGCAGCTCCACCAAGTCTCCTGTTCACATCATCAACGGGCGCATCTCTGAGATCCTGCATTTGGGCAGAGACTCCGCCCCCAACCCCGCCTCGAACTCCGCCTCAGGAGGGATGGACTTGGACAAGATGGCCGCTTCGCCCTCCAGGTCTAATACTACTTACACTTCCCCAAAGTATTATAACTGGTAACACAGCTGCATGTAAACACTTGACATTTTTAAGTAAATCCGACATTCCAGTGTTTAGAGTGTACCTACTGTCTATGTCCTCTCTGTGTGTTCTGAGGTTGATAGTATAGCCTGGTCTGGTTCAGCCTGGCTGGTTATGTCACTCCATTCCTCACATGAGTCATGTCTCATTTTCACCCGAACGTGTCACTCTGCTTTGCGGTCAGGTCTCCGGGAGAGGAGCTGACCTCTCACCCCTCGGCCCTCCCGGTGCCCTCGCCCTACAGCCGGGTGACGGCTCCCCGCCGGCCCGGACACCTGAGCGGGCACACCAGCGACGCCACCAGCGTGCTGAGCGGGGAGCTGCCCCCGGCCATGGGCCAGACGTCGCTGCTGTACAACAGGAACAGCGTGGTGAGCAGTGGCTACGAGAGCATGGTGAGGGACAGCGAGGCCACGGGGAGCAGCGCCTCCAACAGAGACTCGCTCAGCAGCGACCGGAGCTGCTCCCTGGTCAGCGTGTCGGCACGCAGCGGCCGTTCTGCGCGGAGAAGGGGCAACGCAGGTGAGGACAGGAGAGGAGGGTAGAGTACAGTGGAATTTAATAGAATAAAATGTGATAGAATAGAACAGAATTGAATGGAATAGAATAGAATGGAATGTATTAGAATTTAATGCGCTAGAACAGACTGGAATGGAATACAATTTGTTAGAAATAGAATAAACAGAATGGAATGGAATAGAATTGAGTCAGAATCAGTCTACACAAGGGTGGATAATAGCACTCTGCACTGGTTAGCATGCTTGGTTTTGATGTGTATGCATGTGGACACGTGCAGACTGTACCCAGGTGTAATGCAGGAAACAAGCTATCTGTGTCGACATCAGACAACATTCACGTGAAACAAGCATGAACGAAAACAACACGGACATCAAACATTGTTGTTCTTGTCCTAGTTGTGCCTGAACACACACTTCCAAACACACACACACACTCAGGAAGCAGAGTCGTGTCTGTG
The DNA here is from genome assembly GCF_038355195.1 of Osmerus mordax. Taxonomy (NCBI): domain Eukaryota; kingdom Metazoa; phylum Chordata; class Actinopteri; order Osmeriformes; family Osmeridae; genus Osmerus; species Osmerus mordax. The sequence continues at coordinate 5,143,913 of NC_090057.1, read as the reverse complement.
TCCCGCACACAGGCTCCCACCCACGGCGTCCGTCCCATGACGCGTCCCTGTCCCTGCGGAGGTCTGCCAGCGGTCCCAAGGGGCGCTGGGTTGACCGGGGCATCCCTGAGGCCTACGAGATCAAGGTCTACGAGATCGACGATGCGGAGAAGCTGCAGAGACGAGGGGTGCCAGGAAAACAGGTGACTCAAAACCAGACATGCTCTTACATGACTCAGACCAGAGATGCCCTTACCTGACTCAAGAGTCAGACCAGAGATGCCCTTACATGTCTCAGAGTCAGACCAGAGATGCCCTTACATGACTCCATACCCCACTTTCAAGGGTTAAAACACTGTCTGTGTATACGTGTGTACATGTGTGTATATATATGTCTGTGTTCACGTGTGTGTGTACGTGTATATGTGTGTGTTTCTGTATGTGTATACGTGTGTGTGTATCTGTGTGCATACGTGTTTGTATACGTGTCTGTGTATATATACTGTATATGTGTGTGTTTCTGTATGTGTATACGTGTGTGTATCTGTGTGCATACGTGTTTGTATACGTGTCTGTGTATATATACTGTATATGTGTGTGTGCTGACAGGGGATCGGCAGCTTCAGCGCCAAGCTGAAGTTCCTGGAGCACCGGCAGCAGCGTATCTCCCAGGTGCGAGCCCGCTACCACAGCCTGAGGAGGGAGCTGGAGCTGGCCAAACACCACCTGATGCTGGAGCCAGGTCGCTGGAACCAGGAGTGTGAGTACGCGCTGTTGAAACGGGCAATGCAAGTGTTAAATAAAGTGTTAAATGTCTTGATTTATTGTTTTCTTATATGTAGTTGTGTGGGTTTGTGTTAAACACCTTTTTTGTAACAGTAACTAAGGTGGTCAGAGCCAAGGAACAGCCTGTTTTTTACTAGTATGTGTGTCCTATGGTGCTGTATGGTGTGTGTGTGTGTGTGTGGTGCATGTATTGTATGGTGTGTGTGTATGATATGGTGTGTGTGGTGTGTGTATCTGTGCGGTGCAGTCGACCTGTGGCAGACGTTCGAGGTGGACTCCCTGGAGCACCTGGAGGCCCTGGAGCAGGTGACGTCCCGCCTGGAGCGCAGGCTCAGCCTCTGCAAAGCCAGCGTCATGATCGTCACCTGCTTCGACGCCGCCAGCAAGCGCCGGACCAAGAAGAGACGCCGCGGTCCGCCGGAGCTGCCAGGCTTCGTGGGAATCTGAACCGACGACGTCTGCTGGTGTTTTTGTGAATAGGTGTAGGAGGACAGTCTGGAGGAGAGACGGGGGGGGGGGGGGGGGGGGGGGTCAGTTTTCTTAGTTTCAGGGTTCAATGTTGGATACAAGCAGACCAGTGGTATCCTTTAAAGTCTGTTTGGGGCTAGAGGGTCTAGTTGTGGAGAGATTAGCTAACCTAGACCTGAGCCCAGGGGCTTGTTCTCCCTGCAGTGTCTAAAGAATAGAGAAAGTGAGAAGTGAAAGAGTATCCCGAACACAGCCAAGTTTTGTACTATTTTTGGTGCTCATCTGACTTCCACTTGAAAAGAGTGTCTAACGTAGTCCAGTTGTGAAAAGTGTTTGGAATGTAGTCCAGTTGTGAACATGTCTCTTTGTTACCGTTGTGTGAGAAGGGAATGAAATCACTGTCTTCAAAAAAAACACAAAGCACTTACTGAAATGGGGACTTGAATGATGTATGCTCTGACGCATTAGTGATCAATACTCACTGGTTTGGAAAAGGATCAATGTAATCAGATACAGTACCCACATATGTATGCATTTCATGCACAAACACACACGCAGATTCAAGACCGAAAACGATACGAACACACACACACACACTAGCTGGCTTGGTTGTGAATTGTATTTATAGCATGCTTGTGAACTCTGTAAACTTCACTTCCTCATATCTGTATGTGTAATGCTGTGCATTCTTCAGCTTTCAAAATAAAAAAATTATTGTCAAGTTCTTTATAGCCTATTTTTCATACATAGTTTCTTTGTTCATGACACACTACGAGAACTAGCCAACAGAATATATTATTAATACCAACACGTTGCAGACAATGCATTTTAAAGCACCATTGGAAGCGTTAGAAGGTAGGCCACGCCACGGTAAGATATTATGACGGAACATCATATCTGTTGCAATGGATTTTTTTTTACAGTGTAGGACTAACGAGGACGTGCAGTCAAAGAGAGTTCAACTCTTAAGGTAGCCCATTACCAAGTCAGTCTCATTACACACACACACACACACAAAAGTGCTCCTTTTGAAGCCCCGTCTCCGTTTCTGCTCTACTTCACCATCAATAGGCGAATCAGAAATCCTTTTAAAAAGCAGCAGACAGATTTTTTTGAGAAATGAAAACAGGGGTTTTTAAATTGGGGAGTAGGAACAAATTATAAATTTGATAGGAAACCCATTTGATAAAGGTAAACATTTGCATTCAAGCGTAAAATGCATACCAGCATGGATTAAGCATGAAGTTAGTTTCATATTCGACATTCAACATTCGTCTCACATTCATGTTATTTTCAAAGATTAGCAATTTATTTGCATTTTGTTAAAACCTTTATTGAAAATGTAAAGGGTGTGGAAGTAGGCCAGACTTTATTCTGTTGTACATTTGAGATTTTTTGACACAATTTTGAAAAAGTTATTAAGATTAGCAAGGATTTCATGCTATTTTCAGAGATTAGAAATGTTCTATCATTTTGTTTGAAATTAATTGAAAATGTAAAGGATGTGGAAGTAGGCCAGACTTTATTAGTTAAATTAATAATTAATTAATAATCTGGTGTATATTTGAGATTTTTCAGTAGGCCTACAATTCTTAAAAGGTTATTAAGATTTGTGAGGATTAAGCTATTTTCAGAGATTAGGGATTTTTAAAATCATTTTGTTTGAAACTTAATTGAAAAAGTAAAGGCTGTGGAAGAATGCCAGACATTGTTAGAATACTCTGGTGTCCGTTTGAGGTTTTATATTCATAAAAATATTATAAAAGCCATAATTTTTCAATATTGTATGGGTGTATGGGACACGCCTCCCGGAAATGAGTCTCTGCAGGTTGGGATGTCTGAAATGGCTATGGTGTTTTCTAATTAATTTCTGATTGTGCACACCATTGCGACTGTAGGTCTATAGTGTGAATACAACTTTAAAAACAAATAGTCTTCGACATTTAGATTTTATTTGGAATGGCCGAATGGGGAATGGTTAAGCCATAAACGCGTGGAGAGCTAGATTAGAGCAAGTGTCGTCCACTTGCCAGAAGATGGCACCATCGACTATTTTATGAAATAAATAAATTAAATTTTCTATGAAGGCATATGGAATCAGAAAATGCCCGGATTAGGTCGTAAACAACCATGGAACCGCAGCGTGAAGAGCATCGCCCAATACCACAGTGCAGATTGAGGTTTCTGATTTGATTGTGTTGGCGACAACCAGAACGCCCCGTCCCGGGACGTCGGGGGTGTAGAATAGAAGGGATAGTCAATCAGATGTTCAGGCGAAATCTACAAGACATCGCAAAGCAGTGTGAGTACTGATACATCCATTGATTTCACACGAACAGATGTTGGGCTAGATATTCCGCCTAAAACCTTAAAATGACAAGATAAAAATGTTTGATAGCTAATTGACACACTAGTCTCTACGTTTATGTTACATTTCGTAACATAGTACTGTGTGCATGCAAATGATAAAATAGTTATAACTATTTCTAAGGTTTTGGCTGGACCAAGCCGTTAGCTGATGACACTTGCTCTGACTTGCATCTGAAATGAATGTTATCTGAATTCCTCCTAACAAGCGACGTCACATAATCCCTGACGATGCATTCAGCCACATGTTCACTTTAAACTACAGTGCAGTCACTACTATTGGCTACACTCATCTCACTCGCACACCTAAATACTAGTGCGAGAAATTATTTTCAGGGTTTGGGATAATTTCACCTCAGGGGTAGATAGAAGAGATTCTTGTCCGTTAAACCCATAACGAACTAGCCTACATTCCAGATGTGCATCCGCAGCAACATTGCATTCATGTGGCGCTGCGGTTACTTGCACTCCTCAGGAAATCGCCATCGAGTTCATGCGGGCGTGAAAATCACAGGGAGAATGCAGCGTGTTAGACACGAAGCACTTCTTATGACTCATTGCTCCACTCTTTTTGTAATTTGTCGAGCAAATCCTAACAAAGACACGTTCACATTCCACGTTCGTTCGAAATCTGTACCCGTACATGACTGAGATTATGCCCCATTCGGAGTGACCCTCTGCTCCTGTTGCGAGTGACACGCAGGGGTGTACATACCCTGTGGTCATCTATGCTCGAATATAACGTTTTGGATGTGGATGCGATGTTCATGTTCTCGCAGTGAAGCCTGGCCAAGCACCTTATTCTATACTTTGGCTGGCTCTAAGAGTGCTGCGTTGGTGATGTAACATGGCTGTTACGGCACTGCACTCTACGGACAAATATGTTTCATTCAACCCAGATTCATTTAGAACAGACATGGTATTTTCTGTCTGCCTGGGGTTAAACTGTGGTTTTGACAGAAGACCATCTGTCTCCATTCAACAGACTAACTCCTCTGGTTCTCCTCACACTGGTTCTAGTCCTAACTGAATGACCACAGTGAGGAAAGTATTGTACAGTATCAGGTCACTGAGAATGACACGCTAACAGTGTGATACTAAAACAATATCAGTAACACTATAACCACTGTAACACTAACACTATGAACCACAAATTCCCATAAGGGGTTAAGGAAGTACCTGTCTCTAACCCTAACCCTGTTTACATATCTATCTAAATGCAGCGGTCTGGAGAGAGTGAAGATACTAGCTCCTTGGTGACCTGCTTGGTGCTTTAATGGATAATACTGAGGTGGCCAAATTACAAGACAAACTCAAGTGGATGAGACTGCACAAGTACTTAGAACTACAAATCCCACCCTCTCTTGTTTCATGAATTGTAGTTCCGACAAGCAATGTTTCCACCCAGGACGGACCAGTTTGAATTCTTGATGCAATAAGAACCAACCCCAGCATTCCAGTGGGTCTCATCTTCAGACTTAGCCTTTGATCCAGAGAAGGACCACAGGAAGGATGGGGAACAAAAGCAGCGTCCCAAACCGAGGCACCGAGTCTGGGCCTGCTCAGGGAGGCCATGGGGGGTCTGCGGAGTTCATCCCAGGTACTGAGAACACACACCTGCAGGATAATCTTCATCCATCCTTTTAGACTACAAATCATAAAATACAAACTTGACTCGTGAATCGGTTGTAGTCTATTTTTATTGTCACTTCTTAAGGGGACAGACTGTATGGGCTATGTGTGTGTGATGTGTCTGTTATGGTTGTGGCTTCCAGCAGGTCCCAGAGGTGGGCCCAGCCCTGAGCTGCTGGCCTCCCTACAGACCCTGGGAGAAAACAGCGACTACGCCCTGCTGCCCCAGTCACTGCACCAGGTGAGTGTGTGTGTGTGTGTGTGTGTGTGTGCGTGTGTGTGTGTGTGTGTGTGTGTGTGTGTTTGTAACCTGCCCCATTGAAGAGCTAGCTTTTCAGTGTTGCAGCTGGTTAAAGTGGTGTTCATAGAAGTGGTCATTGCTTTTGGAGATCAGAGGACCTGGGTTCAAAACCCGGTGTAGGTGAGTTCAGGAGGAAGTTCTACTGACGGTGACAGAGTGACATCTGGGATGTGTGTGAGAGAGATAGAGAGGGTGTGTGTGTGTGGGCACATGTGAGAGAGAAACACAGACACAGAAAAGGGAAAGGCGGTTTCACAGCTCTGTTATTGTTACATTATTCCAGTCTGAACGTCCGACCACACTTCTTTTTGATACTCAGTTTTTTCTATGACTCGGCTATAAAACCCCTAAGTTTATTTAACTCCGTCTGCAGATCTGGTAATGAAACAGAGATCTAGCTGTTCGGTTCCTGAGCCCCAAAAAAGGAGAGAATCGGCTTGTCTCTGCTCCACATGAAAGCCTTGCACTGTGATTCTAGCCTGGTAGCTATCAGACCAGTGACAGAATAGCTAGCCAAGGATAATATAGAATACATTTAGTCATTTAGCAGACGCTATTATCCAGAGCGACTTACAGTAAAGTACAGGGACATTCTCCCCGAGGCAAGTAGGGTGAAGTGCCTTGCCCAAGGACACAACGTCATTTTGCACAGCCGGGATTCAAACCAACAACCTTATGATTAATAGCCCGACTGACTAACCGCTCAGCCACCTGACCCCGCAAGTGAATAGGCAAAGAGACGGGACATCCAAGCTTACCAATTTGTTGGGTCACATTAAAGTCCCCTACATAGCAATGTATGCAGTCCATTGTTTGAATGGATTCTTGTGAATATTGTTATATTGTTATAATATATGTTTGTTCTTTGTAAGAGAGCATGTACAGGATGGTGTGGATCAGCTCAGGTCAGGGTTTGTCTTGGTAGAGAGGCAGAACAGGGACACACCTGTGAGTATGAGCTACTTGTTATGGTTACTTGTAAAGGTTCCAGTCCTGTATTGTTCAGTTTCTCATCTGGGTCTGATGGACAAGACATCCGAAGTCAGAGACCTCTGTTGTCTGAAAACTGCATGTCGTTACACCCGACTGTTGAAGTTGACCGTTTGTGATAAGAGTTAAGCTCCTGTATACTTAAAAACATGCAGAAGTAGAAGTATGCCTATAAGACTAGTCTCAGCCATATCACCTGATCTCATCAGGATCATGTGACAGGGTGACGTGAAGGTCAGATCCATGTCTTTTTTTGGAATGTGGAGCTCTGTCATGTGATCTTGGTCTTGTGTATTCATTTCAATCTGCCTGCGAAAAATACTTGAATAATATTGTGATCATACAACTATGAAAAATATCCACAATTCTTAGTCTTTCATGTAACTCTATCATTTGTATTGTTTGTATTGTGTGTTCCTCACAGCATGTGGAAGTTGTCATAGATTAGCACACAGCCCAGTGGTAACGTTCCTTTAAGATAAATTGGAATCACAATCCAGCTAGTCAAGTGACTTGGCTCTACTTCAAGACATGGTAGTCACTACTGCATATGACCATCAAACCCAGTCGACAACGTGCAAATGCATTTGAAGATAACAAGTTAGGTTTGAGTTATGGTTTAAGCTGCAGATTTGTGTCTGTTCCATTGTGAAACATTTTTGTTTCCTCTCCACAGATTGCCGAGGCCTACTCCCTTGAAGAGGACTGTATCCTCTATACTTTGGGTTGGAACTTTTCCTGCGTCTCTTTAGACAGTTCAAGTTCCTGATGGAACATATGTTTTCCAGAGAAGGGACAGCGATTCAATGTCACTTTTACAATTGTGTGACAAAGAACAGGGACTGTTTCCTGGTCCTGTCCGGGGGAATGTTTCCACTCCAGTTTGTTGTAGAAGTGCGGTGTAAGATTCCAGTCCAAGAGAGGGCTTGTCTTCTTGACGTGTCTGTCCTCTTAGGGATTTCCCAGCAGGCAATGCTTCAGTTTCCTCCAGTCCTCCCTGTGACTTGTGTTTACATCGCCTCGCCTATTCGGGCTGTTGCCACGGTAACCGCACCACAAGGCAGAAAACGTAGAGTGAAGAGAAAGAGTTACACAGTTAGACAAATATAGAGTGCATGTAGATAAAAGGTGGGGGAAGGGAAACAGAGAGGGAGGGAGGGAGGGGGGGAGAGAGACATAACATTTCTGTGGCACTTTACTGTGGTTGTGTTCTTAACTCCTGGTTGTATCAGACCCCTGGGCGGTCCAGTTCCTGCAGTTGGAGAGACTTTATCATGAGCGCCTGTTGTCCAATCTCGCCGCCCTGCAGGAGAGCTGGGGTACTGTAGTCTAATCGCGTTATAGAGCAACCACCATCCCAGGAGATCCATCCCCAGCGATCAGCTAGACCAACATAGTTAATATGACAACAGTGACCTGTTTGTGAATGTGTGCGTGTGTGTGAGAATGTGTACGTGGGCAAGTGTGTGTGTATGAATGTGTGTAGGCATGTGCTTGTGCGTGTGTATGAATGTGTGTGTGAGAGAGAGAGAATGTGTGTGGGCGCTTGTGTGTGTCAGTGCGTTTGAATGATCTTTTCTCTGTCTTCAGAAAGCCAGTGCAGGGAGAGCACCAAATCCCTGTGCAGATTGTCACTACAGCCCAACAGCATTGGTCAGGAGCACATAGATGTTCTCAGCAAGATCTGTAGGACCCACCAGAGGTGAGAACCTTCTGCACATCAACCTTAGGAACACTGGGGCTGTTCCAGTGGAAGATGACCACATTCTAGAATTTAATTCTAGAAAACAAAGTTCACAAAAGTTGTACTTATGTGGCTTATAAAGAACATAAAACAAGGGGATTGATCACTCGAGTTTCAGACAGGGATCAAAGGTAATTGAACAACAAAGGTAGACATAGAACATTTAGTCATTTACATTTAGTCATTTTTAGCAGACGCTCTTACATAGAAAGAAGCCCATCTTTGTTTCCTATTAAGTCCTGTTTTATTTACCAGAGTTAGGTTTATTTGGTGGACTAGCAGTGTGAGATCATTCCAATAATATCAGACGCAAATGCTGCTTTTCCAGATTAGAAACGACCATGATAAACAGCTATCATTCCAGCAAAGCTTTTTCATTAGTTTCAAATGTTATATAATCGTCACCATATGATTCTTTGTAGTCTAAGTCTTTTAAACCCAGACAGGGTTTCCTGAGAGTCCATAGCTGTGCCCTGTCCATGCTGTCTCTTATGCTAGTGGCTTCATGCCATTAGTTGGAGATTGACTCAGCTGGAAACCAGACGCCACTTACTGTAGAAGCCTGCAGTCATAATAGCTTTTAAATATGTGAAATCAAATGCCTTTGAATGCTAACAGTTACCATGTCTGACCTCTCTATCTCTCTCCTGTGTTCTCTCTCTCTCCTGCTTCATCTCTCTGTCTGTGTCTCTCTTTTGGTCCATCCCTTTCACCTCTGTCTCATTTCTCTTCCTCTGTCGTTCTTCTGTTCCTCTACCAGGCCAACACTCGGTGCACAAGTGGTAAGATATCCCCGTTATCCTTTACCTTGTGCATCACACTGAGTATCTTCAGCCACATCAGTATTACACCTGTGCTTCCTGTCATGTGACCGGTTGTTTTCAGCAGAGTATGGCAGACGCAATTCTGAACGACATCCCAAACACCAGGGGGCAGTGTGGCAGGAGGGAGGATGAGGAGGAGGTCAGAGAGGGAGCAGCTGAAATCACTTCACATGAACCAGACCAGGAGAGGGAGGAGGGGGAGGAAGGAGGAGGGGAGGAGGAGGAGGGTGAGGAGGGTGAGGAGGAGTGTGAGGAGCCAGGAGAGGAGAGCCCAGAGGAGGAGGTGCTGCTGGAGTGGCCTGCTGGCGTTCCCCAGGCCTCGGTCAAGGACCTGGCCAAACTGTCCTACGAGGAGGGGGTGAGGAACACCGTGACCTCTGTTTTCCTTTCTCTCGCTGTCTCTCTTCTCTCTCCTGTTCTCTCTCTCCCCTTCTCTTTCTTTTCTCTCTCTGTTTCTCTTCTCTCTTGTGTTCTCTCTCTCCCCTCCATTCCTTTCTTTCTCTGTCTTTCTCCTTTTGTTTTTTGTCTGTCTCCCCCTATCTCTCTCTCTCTCTCATATTTCTTATTCTCTCTTTTTCTCCTCTGTGTATCTTTTTCTGGTGGGGAACAAACATTTGCTGAGATGTTTTCCATTTCTCTCCAGTGAGGTTAACAACAGTCTCCAACAACCTAAACTGTAGAGGCATCTATAGTGACACGAGAGCATATGACTCTGTGAGCCAAATGCTCACAGAGTCATGAACTACAAAGAGAATATAACCTCTTAAAACCAGCTCCGTAACAACTTGGCTCTGGAAGTCCCTATGTAGGCTTCTTCTCAGAGAGTTGGTCTTGGCAGATCCACAATCTCAGTAATCAGCGTGTTGGCTGGATGTGTGTTTGCTTAAGATGGGCCACACCCAATAAAATTAGATGACCCAGAGAGATTTGAAGGACACAAAAGCTGTGATGTCATGGAGAGACCACAACAGCCATCCGTAGAGTTTAGAACGTAAAATTCTAGAATCTGGGAGTTCTAGACCTGGGTGTGGACTTAAATGTTACAGTGTTGGAAGCAATCTGGTCACTTACAACACTCTGGAAAAAGGACAGGAAAAACACGATTTCTATTGAGAAATGGGGGTGTCACTACTGACACTCAGACTCACCCTTACCCAGACTATAAATATGAACCTTACTGAAGATCAGGAATGAAAAGAGCACACCACTTCTTAGCAGCCTTGAGACTAAGTCCATGTCCGTTGTGTAGTTAAGCAGACAGTCTGCCAAACAGGTCCTCATATCCTGGGTTGACTGTGGATGTAATGACATCTGCAAGTCCACTGAGTCTTTGATCCATGTATATTGACCTTGTGCAATTAATATGGTAGATATCGCAGAAATGTCAGAATGATAAATGTCCTGAGGCCACTCGGGATCAGCTCAGACATTCGATTGCTCCGATCTGTTTTCACACTTCATAGCCATCATCATTTTGACAGGCTTCTGTAATATTAGTATTTCTTCTCGATTTGGCAGTGAGAGAGGTTTGCATAGTTCTTTGACAGTGGCCACTAAACTCACTTTGTGATGTGTCATCACATCTTGTCATGTTTAAAATGCAAATCTTCCAGAGGGTTTGATGAGGTGGTTTGTTCTAGATGTGGGAGTTCCCCTTCAAGCTAATTTGTTTCCGGTTCTTTCCAGAGTTCTCCAGACGGCCTGGTGTCCATTTTGAAAAGGAGACGGGCCTCTTTGGATGGACTTCCTCCCCCCGATCCTGATGTCATCAAACAGATCTCCAAGCGTAAGGTCCGCTTCTCTGAGCCAGAAGATGGCATAGACCACGGTACGGTTCTGACACACTTGCATACACACTCACACACACACACACACACACACACACACACACACACACACACACACACACACACACTCTGGTAAGATTCAGCTTCAGTTAAGCCTCTGAGAGAAAGAGGTTATATAAAAACAACAACAGCAGCATTTGAAAATAATAATACCATCTGTCACGTACGTCCTAGCTGACGCTTTGCCTTTCTACGTTTCCCTCCATGCAGATGAGGTGGGCGGAGACTCGTGTCTGATCCTGCTGTTGTTGTGCTTGGTCACCGTGGTGATGAGCCTGGGCGGGACAGCGGTGTACTGCGCCCTGGTGGACTCCTGCTCCAGCATCTGCACCGACTTCTCCCACAACGCCAACTTCTACGTGACTCACGTGCGCCGCTTCCTGGACGAGCTGAGACGCTGGCTGCCCCTGAAGTCATAACCAGCTCACGACAGGTCAGGAACGGGTCATGGAGAAGCTCATGGACTCTCTCTCTGAGAAGGGGATTGGATGATGCTAGTCTCGCACTGGTGAAGAGGAGGAGTAGTGAAAAGGAAGGAAGTTCTACTTTGGTTTGAGGGGATAGAGGCTGAGGCTGACTGAGTGATTGGGTGTACACAGTCCTTGAGTGGTCAATAACATCTGGAGTGGTTTCATTATGAAGCCTACTTGAGTGTTGATGCATAAATGTTTCATATACTACACTACTGTTTCTCCTTTAAACAAATGACACGTCAGTGATGGTCGACAGAATAAATCTTAAGGAGAAAGGACAACTCGTACCACACAGAAGTACATGACAATTAACTGTACAGTAGCAAAAACATGTGTAGCGCAGTTGAATGGGAAAAAATCACTAAAGTTGTACTTATGGCTCATGAAGAACATAAAACAAGGAGATTGAATTTAGATAATTTTTTATATGTACCATTATGAGGTATTGTGCAACAATGATTTTCCAGATTGAGTTTCCTTGACTCTTTCACACGCAATCCGTGTGTTTTGTACAACATTGTCTTACAAATACAACATTCCACATATCGTATTATACTTTAGTGGCTGACTTTTAACTGTAGGTCGCTTTGGATAAAGGCATCCGTTAAATGAATACACTATTAAAAAGCCCGAAACACATACACACAGTGAAATGAAAGTGGTTGTCAGATGAGGTAATTATCATATATTTTTACATTATTATCAGGCAGAACAGTAAAACTTTGGAGAATGTGCATGCTGAGGTGTGTGTGGTTTACAGTAGAGCACGGTTCCTGATGTTCTGTGAGACAATATCAAGTATATCCCAAATCTAAAATAATCCCAACGACCATGTATTTAAACGTGTCATCTTGGGTGTCAGTGAACAACACACAGTACTGTATGGCTCTCTCCAAAGACTCAGGTACTTCCTACCATCAGTACTCAGTGTTTTACTTCTTATATAACGGCTCAAATGTACTGGCTTTATATTCTAAGAACATTATATGTTTTTCACAATCCTTTTAGTATCATTTAACCAGGTGTATTTTTGTGTTAATTTTCTTGCTTTCCTGAATTGTGTATGTCTTATGTATTACCCTACCTGACGTGCAACACTCAACATGTCTGACACAAGTGGACTCTGGCTGGCCCCAGAGAAATCAAAAGTAGAGACAGGCGACCATTACTGGAATGACACAGACAACATCCCTTTTAAGCATGGATTCATTCCATTGTGTTGCACTGTTTTTGATATGCTAAATCATAATTTCTCCATCTAATGCGCAAAGTTGTAGAGGTGAGGTCAATGATTTGTTACCTCCTGTTGTCACAGTGCTGCTGTACTTTGTTTACTATCAAATGTTGCATCAGAGCAATATCTATGGAAGCAAGTCAGTGACATGTTTTGAATTTTAAAAGGTATTTAATACTTATAAACACCAGCAAATGTGTTGGTTTTGAATTCACCTCTTTTGAAACATTAGGCGAATTTATTTCAATTTGCCTCGAAATTATTCGGCTAATTTCGGCTCGAAATTATTCGTCTCGAAATTATTCGGCTGGAATAGCTCGAAATTATTCGGCTCGAAATTATTCGTCTGAATAACAGCCTGAATTTCTGAACCTTGAACCTCTGAACCTTGAATTTTTTTTCAGATTTTTTTTTTTACATTGAAATAAATTCACATTTCAATTTTAAAGGGGTGAATTCAAAACCTCCAAATTCGGTGGTGTTCAATTTTCAATATTAAGTATTCAATGCCTTTTACAATTCAAAACATTATGTCACTGATTTGCTTCCAAAAGTATCTTAATTGTTTATATCTTATAATATTTATGTTGCCTGTATTCTTAGATGAATATAAATGATATCAAAGAAATAAATCTGTGATTTCAGCGGTCTTGCTTGCTTTGTAGTTGTTGTAAAATCTAGGTCATAAAATGCAGTACTATGATTTAGACACAAGATGTCTCTGTCCACCATGGAATTGATCAATCTAATTCCAGAAGTTTCATATTGCCAATGCTGCAGTCGGCGCGGCTCAGTGGTCACGCATGCTGCGTAGGTAGCGTGCTCCAGGTGGGCACGATTGTGTATTTGAATGTCCATATAACTTAATAACAGCATCTATGATGGTACAGATACCATCCTTTTAGTCTGTAGTTTCTGTGATACTACGTGATTCGCCCTTCATTTACAGGGTGAGCGGTATAGCCTACTAGGCTACTACAGCAACGTTTTTTTTACTGTCAATTTGCCTCAACCAAGGTAGACTAGTGATTTATTTGCACACTGTGCTTGTTGCGTAGTAGGCTACTATAATCCTAACTGGCGGATAAGCGTGGTAGCTTATTACTAAGCAATGGCGCCGGTCACCTCCACTACTAGACCATACCACGTTATAATTTTCGGAGCCTCTGGTTTCACCGGGCAGTTTGTTGTGGAAGAGCTAGCCCGTTGTACCGCCGAGGGTCCGAGCGGACATCTGACATGGGCCTTGGCCGGGAGGAGCAGACCGCGGTTGGAGAAAGTTCTGAATCAAGCCGCCGAGACGCTCAGTACGAAACAGCTTGTTATTACCAATGAAACTAAACACAGTCATGTCCTCTTCCCGCAGGTCACCCAAAGATGAAATGTCAGACATGGTTCGATCACTGTAGACAATTGTCATTGGCACTGGAATGTATTGATTATCACTGGTAAACAACATATTGAACTTGACCTACTTGCCTGCCTGCCTCCTGTTGTAAAACACGACTTTAACATTGACTTTCCAGGTGGCATTTGCATTATTTATTTTTTTAGGCACTCAAAGTTGCCGAGAGGTTTCCCCTCACAGTATCCAGCATCTGGTTAAAGTCCATGGCAGATTATGTAAACTCCGTGTAATTGAATATTGTCCCTCTACCATGCATGCGGTGCTGATAACCCCGCTGTCCCCAGGTCAGCCGGATCTGAGGACAGATGTGGAGATCATTGTGGCCGATGTCACCGAGGCAGAGTCCCTGGCCATCATGTGCAAACAGGCAGTGGTGGTTCTCAACTGTGTGGGGCCAGTAAGTATACAACAATATAATACAACGTTTAAAAATCCCCATAGATAATGCATTTTACTTCTCTAAATCCCACAGCAACTAATCAGAAACCAGTTTATGGTGTGCAATATGACAAAAACTTGCATAGCAAAATGAAGAGCCATGCAGATTGAGACACAGTGTCTGGAATTAAGACTGTATGTCCATATTTACATGCACTAACTGTTTTTAAGTGTACTGGGTACAATATATATATTTTTTATGTAAATGTCTAGCTATCACTGGGTTTAGTTCAGTGGTAGAGCATTTGATGGCAGATCAAGAGCTTTCAGGTTCAAATCCCCTCCGTACATTGCTTTGGATAAATGTGTCTTCTAAACTGGTTTATGTTTAGGGCTGTTTAGTTCCTGGAGCGGATGCAGTTGGACTACCACAGCAAGGCCGTGGAGGCGGGCTTGTACGTGGTTGGCAGCTGTGGAGTGGACTCCATCCCAGCAGACATGGGGATACTGTACACTCGGGACCAGTTCAAAGGTCACATTACAACATCACTGTTTACTGTGGAAGGGTTGTCCAAGTAAACTAGTGAAACTGTAAAACGTAGAAATCAACAGTAGCAAAGCAACATGTTTTTCTACGTTTCTCCAGGAACTCTGACGGCCGTCGAAAGCTTTCTGACTATCCACACCGGCCCTGAGGTTTGCCCCCTGATAACTTCCTTCTTTTTACTTTCCCGTCTGACTCCCCCAATGAAAGATGGGAGATGTAGGCTGTTTATATAAACTCTTTATTTGGGATGGTTGGTGGCCTTCCTAAAGCGTGTTCTGTTCCTTCAGGGCGGTTGTATCCACGATGGGACCTGGCAGTCGGCCGTCTACGGCTTTGCAGACAGAGCTTATCTGAAGACGCTGAGGAGGAGGTTTTTGTCCACCAGCCTCTTCCTGTGGTAGGGGCCAGAGTCAAGAACAGGTGAAGTATTGCCAACTGATTGTTTGTCAGGCTGAGTTGATTTCAAACGATTGAAAGTTTATTGCTATGTGGCTTTGGCAGTGATGGTAGATAATGGAGAAGTATCAGGAGATGTGTTGCTTCTCTGTGTCTCGACTGCTGTGAGAAGCTGATTCTTCAAATAGGGTTGTGTATTTGAATACAAGTCTAGACTATAATGACCACTGGTTCTGTTTCTATCTCCCTCTTTCTCTCTCTGTGTTTGAATATGTGTGTATATTTTACTGTGTGTGTGTACCTGTGTGTGTGTGTACCTGTGGGTGTTGTGCCTGGTGTGTGCCGGGCGTGCTGTGTGTGTGTGGGTTGACAGGGGTAGCCTGTTCTTCAGTAAGGAGGTAGAGCAGTACGCAGTCCCGTTCCTGGGCTCTGACGCCTCGGTGGTCAGGAGGAGCCAGCGGTTCCTCTACGAGGAGCACCAGCAGTCTCCTGTGAGAACCTGCTCACCTGGATGGCAGGCAGCAACACAACAACAATAACATCAACACTACAATAACATCAACACCACAATAACATCAACACCACAATAACATCAACACCACAATAACATCAACACCACAATAACATCAACACAACAATAACATCAACAACAAAATCAACTCAACACACACCCTTCTGTTACCAGCTAGGTACTCAGGTCTATCTATCATGCTCGACCGGTCTAGACTTCTCTCCTTCTCTGCACTGCAGCCTGTGATCCCAATGCAATAATAGGCCCATGTTCGAGTTGGTCGAAATGTGTTTTTCCAATTTAGTCACAACGTTAGCACTAATGAAGCTTTCTTATGTCTCATTTACGCAGCTCCTTAAACAGCTGCTGCCAGTCTTCCTGTAATGAGGGCGAAATGATGACTCACAAAGTGACTGATTCATGACTTTAGTTGTATCATTATTTTCTCTCGTTCCCTCCCTCCCTCCCCATCCCCTCTCCTCTTCTCTCCTCCCCTCCAGGTACAGTACAGTGCCTATGTAGGGATTGGAGGCATTGGCAGTGTGGTGAAGATGTTCTGTGGCGGCCTGTTGTTCTGGCTCATGGTCAAATTCGGCCTGGGAAGAAAAGTACTCATTACGGTCCATATTTAATAACATTAATATTACCATCCACCTACACTGTGCACCCATCATCCTGCGCTCCATGGACTCTACACTAGCTAGCTCCATTAGCTTGCTACGTTAGGCTCACTAAGCGCCTGTGACAGTCAAACCAGTGTGAACGTCTCAGGGGGTACAGAGGGATGTAGCACTGAGGGAATAGGTTCTTAACTTCACTGATTGCAAATAATGAGCTCCTCTTGCGAGTAAGTGTTTGACAGGGAATGTTTCTGTGTTTTGATCCCCCATTAGTTCCCAGGATTCTTCTCCTTCGGGTTGTTCACGAGTGCCGGTCCGACAAAGAAACAGGTACATGGACTTCCTCAGAGTGACTGTAATTGAGGCGTTGATCTAAGTAGGTACGTCTCAAGCGTAGTGTATCTCTGAGTTCAGGTCGTGTTTACTGGAGAATATTTCTCATACTCTGCAGTACTCTCACACACACAAAAACCTGCGTACCTGCCCTCCCATACACAAAGACCCCCCCCCCCCCCCCCCCACACACACACACACACACACACAGACACACACAGACACACACAGACACACACAGACACACACACACACACAGACACACAGACACACACCCCTGTGGTGTTGGGGGACATGCTCACTCCTCTCCTTGTCTTTCAGATGGAAGGAACCTCTTTTTCTCTGACGTTTTATGGGGAAGGATACGGGGACGGACTGGAACCTTCTCTTGGACAACCCAACGCTAAGATCATCACTCAGGTCAAAGGAGCAGGTATTAGCCTTGCTATCTCGGTTTGATTCATCAAGTTATCTGAAAATGCATTGTGGCGAATAGTGTTAAAGTGTGATTGTAGTGAAGTAAATTGTGATTGGTCCACAGAGCCTGGCTACGTTGCCACCCCGGTTGCTATGGTTCAGGCAGCCATCACTTTACTGAACGAACCCCAGTCTCTTCCTATGGGGTAGGTGTGGTTTCACTTCTTCCCTGTTTGTCCTCAACATTTTGAACCCTCATAAAAATGGGTTTCTTCACTTCTCCTTTTCTTTTTCTGTCACACTTTCCCTGCCTCTCATTCTCACCTCCTCTCTCACCCCCTCCTCTCTGTCACTATCTTTTTCTGTTTCTTTCCTTCCCTCTCTTTCTCACTCTGTAACTCTCACCTTTCTTTGTGTCTACCTCTTTTGCTCTCTCACCTATCTCCCACACACACACACACACACACACACACACACACACACACACACACACACACCCCTCGCTCTTCCTCACCATCACCTATCTCTCTTTCTCTTTCTCTCTCCCTCTTTCTCTCTCTCTCTCTCTCTCTCGCTCTCTCTCTCTCTCTCTCTTTCTTTCTTTCTCTCTCTCTCTCTCTCTCTCTCTCGCTCTCTCTCTCTCTCTCTCTCTCTCTCTCTCTCTCTCTCTCTCATATTCTCTCTCTCTCATATTCTCTCTCTCATATTCTCTCTATATTTCTCTGCTTCCCAGAGGAGGAGTGTACAGTCCGGGAGCTGCGTTTGCCAAGACGACTCTCATCGACCGTCTCAACAGACATGGCCTCAAGTTCTCAGTCAAGACTGGCTGATTGTCACCACTCCAGAAACCCTGCTTACCCCTCCCTCCCCGAGCCAGGGATGTCCAACCCTGCTCCTGAAGATCCACCCTACTACACTCTAACCCTGCTCCTGAAGATCCACCCTCCTACACTCTAACCCTGCTCCTGAAGATCCACCCTACTACACTCTAACCCTGCTCCTGAAGATCCACCCTCCTACACTCTAACCCTGCTCCTGAAGATCCACCCTACTACACTCTAACCCTGCTCCTGAAGATCCACCCTACTACACTCTAACCCTGCTCCTGAAGATCCACCCTACTACACTCTAACCCTGCTCCTGAAGATCCACCCTCCTACACTCTAACCCTGCTCCTGAAGATCCACCCTACTACACTCTAACCCTGCTCCTGAAGATCCACCCTACTACACTCTAACCCTGCTCCTGAAGATCCACCCTCCTACACTCTAACCCTGCTCCTGAAGATCCACCCTACTACACTCTAACCCTGCTCCTGAAGATCCACCCTTCTACACTCTAACCCTGCTCCTGAAGATCCACCCTACTACACTCCAACCCTGCTCCTGAAGATCCACCCTACTACACCCTCCACACTCCGACCCTGCTAAACCTGTAGGGTAGATTTCCTCGGTTCTTGAGGTGACTTGTAAGCATGATGCGACTGGGTGAAGCTTCAGTCTGCCAAGTGCCCACATTAACATGCAGTACTCCCAAACTGCGTCTGCTAAATGAATAAATGTAAATGTAAATTTCCAGGACCAGGGTTGGAGTGTAAACCTACAGGAGGTTAGATCTCTAAAGCACTGGTCCTTCTAGTTTGATGGAAAAGGTTAAAATGTATAAACATCAATATAGTTTTATTTTTAGCTGTTTCCCTTCAAGTTTGACTGTTGCGTCCGTGAATGTTGCTAGTTCAATCTGACGTTGGTAGTTTTATGCCCTATTTAATTATAATAGTTCACATTATTACTTTAAATCTGACTACAAATAGTGTCTGTTCACATTGTCAGTTGTACATAAATAGAAAGTTCCTGTTCCTGGTGTTTTTACTTGTGAATAAGTCCTTGACCCAGATCAGAGCACTCAGCTTACAGGAAGAGCAGTCTGAGAGTTCTGGGGACTGGCAGGAACTCTTCACACCAGGCATGCGTGTGATTAGGGGTTTATATTTTCAACACTCAGACTGAACTTAAGAAATCTTATTAAGGAGCTTTGTATAAATGTCCTGTTTGGTTTTTCAGTGCTTGTGGCTGAGTCTGAATGAACAACATACTAGGTGAGATATGTTTTGTGAAATGTAGGTTGTTGTGGATATTTATAAATTGACTACATTGTTGAATAAAATAATGTTGAAATCTGAAGCTGGTTTATGCTCCATATTTCCCCCTCGTCAATGTGATTGGGATTATGATTGTATAAAATAAAATTGGCTTTAGAAAGAGAAATGCATACTTTCACAAGCATGCACACACATAATGATGTTACCTACTGTACCTAATGAACAAAAACAGCCGACAACAGAAACAGTGACTTGTAAGCATGATGCGACTGGGTGAAGCTTCAGTCTGCCAAGTGCCCACATTAACATGCAGTACTCCCAAACTGCCACAAGGTGCTGCTGTTTCTCCAACAACGCCCCCCCACCCTCCCCCCAAATATTTACACAACAGAAAACCAAGATGACAGTAGAGGTCATTTGCCAGTGAGGGCCGTGCATATTGTTATACATAATGAAAGGGCCATGTATAGGGGTTTGTGGCGGTTCGTTTGAGGTGATGAAGGTTATCGTGGTGGAGGGGATGATAGGAGGCAAAAAGAGATCAAGGTTACAGAGACCTAGAGGCCGTTCTCTGTCTCTGTGACTCAGCCTCTCTCTGCTCGCGTTCCTCCCCCCACTTAACTACACCCCAACCTTTTCCACCTCCTCCACCACCTCTCTCACTCTTCCACCCTCTCCACCTCCCCCATCCTCTCCCCCTATCCCCTTCCTTCCACCCTCTCCACCTCCCCCATCCTCTCCCCCTACCCCCTTCCTTCCACCCTCTCCACCTCCCCCATCCTCTCCCCCTACCCCCTTCCTTCCACCCTCTACATCTCCCCCATCCTCTCCCCCTACCCCCTTCCTTCCACCCTCTCCACCTCCCCCATCCTCTCCCCGTACCCCCTTCCTTACACCCTCTCCACCTCCCCCATCCTCTCCCCGTACCCCTTTCCTTCCACCCTCTCCACATCCCCCATCCTCTCCCCCTACCCCCTTCCTTCCACCCTCTCCACATTCTCCACCTGAAGTCTCAGGTTAAAATCTTCCCCTGTGCTGTATGTCACTGTGGATAAAATCATCTGATAAATAAATACATGACAGTACCTGTCTACCCTCTCACCGTCCACCCAGCCCCACCATCAACAGCTGATTTCTAAGCATGGAAACACATGCTGAACATTTGTCTGCTTTCAGCACTGCACTGGGAAAATGGACAAGCACTTTGATTTGATCAAATATCACATACCGTCGGGTAATTCCTATGTTTAGTAGCTCTTAACTACAGGGTGTTTGTTAAAGCTCTGTGCGACGTGCACTTTTGCCCTGTGTGGCTTTGTGTTGAGAGAGAGAGAGAGAGAGACAGAGAGAGAGAGAGAGAGAGAGAGAGAGAGAGAGAGAGAGAGAGAGAGAGAGAAAGGTTAAGTAGAATAAGAAAGAGGCAGAGATGGAGCGCCGAGAGGAGAGAGAGACAGGGAGGGAGGGAGGGAGGGAGGGAGGGAGGGAGGGAGTGGAAGAGAGACGGGGGGGGTGGGGGCGGGGAGATTGCAGTGGTTTCCCTATGCAGAGCCCCACCCTGCTATCTCTCCCCCGCATGCCCGCCATTGTGGCTCTGCTGTTATTCATGCTTGCAGCATCCCTTATCTTCCTCAACTCTCCTCTCCAGCTCCTCTCCTCCTCCATCCCTCTCTCCTTCTCTTTCTCTCCCCTCCTCTTCTCTCTCTCCTCTCTACTTTGTCCTCTCCTCTACTCCCTTCTCATCTTTCTTCTCCTCTCCTTCCCTCTCCTGTTCTCTCCTCTCTTGACTGATCGGTTTATCCGCCAGCACACAGCCCAGTGACTCCACCCTACATCATTCAGACGCAGGATATTTGGAGTGGGCTGCAGTGCAATCCCCATCAGTGCCCCTGTCTCTCTCTCTCTCTGCTCTCCTACTCCCTTTCTCCTCCCGCATTCTCTCTCCCCATCCCTTTCTCTCTCTCCATCTCTCTGTCACCCTCTGTGTCACTCCATCCCCTTCCTCTCCCATGTCTCTCCCTTTGTCTGTCTCTCTTTGTGTCTCCCTCTTTACTTTCTCCCTCTTACTCCCATGCCCTTTTTCAATCCCTCCCTTTCATCCACACACACGTCCATCCCCTCCCTCTCTTCTCTCTTCCACTCCCTGCTTTTCTCTGCTGTGTGGTGTGTGTGCATGTGTGTGGAGGACTCGTGTACTGATAGCACAGCCTTACATAAGCCTCCTCCTCCCCCCTCCTCCACCACTCTCTCATCCCCCCTCCATCTCTCTCCCTCTCTCTCCTCCCCTCCACCCCTGCTCCCTCCTCCCCTAACCATCTCTCTTTGCCCCCCACCCCTCCTCCATCTCACTCTCCTCCCCTCCTCCACCTCCCTCACTCCCTCCCTCCCCCTGTAAATGCTGGTCTGGTAGATTGCATTGCGTAGCGAGCCAGTCTAATTCTAGAGGCTGTGTGCAGACGCGACCTTCATTGTGGCCCTGCCAGCCATTGAGACCGTGAATACAATCAGCACTACCAATATACACCTGTTCATGAGGGCTGAGGGGTCACACTGGGACTCAAACTGTGTGTGTGTGTTGCTGACTCCACAAAGTATGCCCATCCTATATCTGTCAGCATCACCAGGGTTGGGTATGTAAGTGTGCGTGTAAGGAAGACACAGAGATCCAGATGCCATGCCAATGCTAGAACAAGGTAATGAGGAAGGGAGTGATTCATAGACAAATGTAGATGGTTGGGTAGATTGAGAGAGAAGTGAAAGTGAGTAGTGAACATGTCAGGCTCAACACCCCCCAACAGCAGCTGCTCCTCAACAGAGGTAGCAAAAGTACACACGTCCTTCACTCAAGTAGAAGTACAGATACTCATGTTTACAAAGACTCTTGTAAAAGTACTGACTAGACTTTTTCACTCAAGGTAAAATAAAGAAGTGTGGGCTCTGACACATACTTAGTCATTACTAATACCTGTTTTAGTGTTTTGGTAGTTCTCAGAAAAATTGTGAAGTACTGATGCCATAAAAATCTACTGAAGTACAGTAACTAAGTATTTGTCCCAAAACCACTTTGCCTAGGTAACGCCAGGTGAATTTCTTTAGGTTCTTGGGAATACATTTTCTCTCTCAATAAGACAAACTGAGATAGATGATGATATGTTGTTTGAGCTGGCTCAACTACAAAATATATATACAGCTTACAGTACTGTGTTGTTGTTTCCAGGGACAAGGCAACACCAAATCTCTTGATGCAATTTTTGTCCTGCGAACTGTGTGTCAGACAGATAAAGTGTGATTAATGACCGCAGACTGTGTACGAGAGCTATCTACCCCTGGGCCGCTGTTGTGTTGACTTGCCATCAGGACATGAAACCAAGTTTGGAAACATAATTTACTTTAATTGTCAACCGTCGTCAATTCTCATTGTCAAACCTTGAACTCAAACCTCCCTCAGATGAACCCCTTTAGAACAGTGCCCCAGTATGGAAGGCAGTCAAGCAAAAGTGTTTTTAATGCCCACAAAGAGTAAAGTGACAAATCCATTACAGGACAGTTACAGTCTCTTTCTCAAGGGTGGTCAAATAGGTTAATGCAGCACCTCTGAAGCCTAAACCAGACTGACCCAGATAATTCCTTTCAATTCTTTCAGTTTTATCAGATTTGCTAGAAATGGGATGAATATTCTCACACCCTTTCCTAAACTGCATGAACACACTGATGTTGCTTCTGTGTGGAACTAACTCTGATATCTCTGTTATTATGTTCTCGTCACTATTGATACTGTGCTAGCACATTGGATTCAATAGAGTATGATGTCCAAGTCCAAGTTTGCTGTTGTTTTCTGTTGCTTGCTAAGACAAATCCAAGTGTGGCCACAATGATCCTCCACACACCAGGGTCGACTGCAGATCCAGAGATCGCAGGTTCAAATCCCCCCCGGTCGTCACTTTGTTAGAAGAATCTGCTGATTGAATGACATTACACCCAGTGACACACAGGAGCAATAATCACAGACGCTGGACTAGGCTTTATTACTTTTAATCAATTCAGCTAGCTACAAAATGTCCACCACTTCACAAACTGACAGAATACAGAGGGAGTTTTAATATTACATGCGTTGAGGACATCAATCTCACAGTTTAACCTATGTGTCATTCAGGTATTTAGTCCTACAATTCTAACTACTCAACATTTCGGCGATTTGGTGTGCATAGCTCTAAAGTACAGAAGCAACAAAAAACCTTTTGTAATGTAATTTTTTGTTTCAGAGTATAATTATTATCATGATTATTATTATTTTACCGATAATAAACAACACGTGGGGAGAGTAAACTAACAGGAATA
Organism: Osmerus mordax; assembly: GCF_038355195.1. Lineage (NCBI taxonomy): Eukaryota > Metazoa > Chordata > Actinopteri > Osmeriformes > Osmeridae > Osmerus > Osmerus mordax. The sequence continues at coordinate 5,120,222 of NC_090057.1, read as the reverse complement.
CAGTCTTCTTATAAAAGTAAGGTTTCTCAGAAATATGTGTCTTTTGCTTTACATTGCAAACGTTTATTTTTTTCAGAGCATCCAAATCCTATGTTACAACACAACCAATCCCAACCTCTCATCACATCTTCAATATCTCTACTGAACTGCATATTCGTTTAGAAAACAGGTCATTTTTTGCGAAACAGCCACGCCCTCGTTTTTCATTTGAATCTCCTTGCTTTTAGAACATTTTTGCATTATTTTACAACGATGGTCACAGTCTGTGAATATAGATAGACAGAAATAGTGGCTCTATTGCAAACTTGCAGGAATATGGAACGGTCAACTGTGTCCTAATACTAAGCATGCTTTTTGTCAATTTTGCTGCTGCCATGGTACATATTTTTTTATAATTTTTTTCAGACAGGATTTATTTATAAGACTCTAAAATCTACCATTTGTCATGCAGAACGCACAATTCACATCACTTGGAATGCAATGTCTATTACAGCTACGGAGTGTTAAACAGAAACTCATTATGATTGCGGTGAGGAAAAATGAACTGAAGACAGTGATTGTTAAGTGCTTTTTGAGAAATATATCATCATTGTAGTTCTTTTAATTCCTCTTCTTCATTCGTCATGACAACATCAAAATAAGGATCATGACAGTAGCCTAATGGTATGACACAGTTTTACTAAGACAATACTGAAATACTGAAAAGGAAGAACAGCTTGTTTAGCATTCCCATCACACTAATCATCCAGCAGTGTACTTTTATTATATATATATATGATATATATTTTATATATGATATATATATTTATTGATAAAGATAAAAACTTCACAAGTGAGCTATAACCATCGAGTCAGCACTATATACAACCTTTGGAAAGAATGATATACAGAGTATAAGAAATAATCTTACGAGGACAATCATTGAAAAAGCTGACGGACGACACACAGAACAACATTTACAATGGAGGAGGTGATATGTGCATGTGTGCAAACCTAGAAGATAAATACCAGATGATAAAAGCATGTTTGCGCCTGTCGACTGACTGGGCAGCAAGCTGTAGCAGTGTAGGAGACAGGAGCTTAGCCACTGCCCAGCATCTTTGTGGCGCGCTGGTTGGCTTCATCGATCCTGGTCTTGTTGGAATCGGCCTGGTTGGAGAGAGGACAGAGTGAGCGGTTGCCAAAAATCGATGACACCCAAACAACAATAACAAAAGTTGATAGTCTAGTGACAGATAAAATGTAACTTTTGATTCTTGTCCTGGTTTTGTTGTTGGTTGAAAATATCATTGATACTAGGTTTTGAACCAGATTAATCTGATTCTGATTGCATTCCAGATTCCAATATCCTGATTCCAGATTCTGATTTCACTGATATTTAATTCATTCTGACTGTTTCTGGTTCCGATTCAAAGTCCCCCCAGTACCTTATCCATGATCCTGTCGATCTGGCGATTCTGGGTGTCAATCTCGTTGCCCATGTCCAGGGCCATGTGGCGCAGATTGCCAATGATGCCGCCCACCTGCTCCAGGTTCTCATCCATCTCATTTTCCCTGGCATCGTCTGTTACCCTGCACACACACACACACACACACAGCTATAAGTGATTGAAATGAACACACATTTCATTTTCATGTGAAAACACGCACTCCACATTGACTTGGTAATATAGGTCCACAGGGTGCTCCTCTCTTCTTCTCCACTGGGCATCATCCATATTCCTCCTTTGATGTCTCTCTCAGTGGACCTAGCTCTGTTGGTCTGGCCGCTGGTCGAAGCAGCTCTTGTTTACTTCCTGAATGTAGCCTTTCTCCTACTCTGCCTTCCACAGGCACACACCTCAGCATGGATTGCACAGTCACACACAAACACACACGCACACACACACTCTCCATCCTCTCCACCTCACCTGCGGATGAAGCCTCCGCTGATAGCCATCTGTTCGCGCTCGTCGACCACACGGGCGGGCTGGCTGGCCACCACGCCGTCCTGGTTGTTCCCCCAGGCCTTACTGCCCCCACTCTTCATCCTGGTGGACCGGCGAGGGAGGGAAGGAGGGAGGGGAGGGAGGAGGGTCAGTTTCTCTCTGACTGTTCCTCCTGTTCTTAACTAGGAACTGGAATCATCATCATCATTGTTATTACGATCTAGACAGTATTACTGCAGCATGCATCTGGCACATAGAAATATGATTAACAGTCAAGACTAGACTAACCAAGCAAAGCAGAGCAGGCTGGGGTCAGTTTCATTCTCTTGTTAATATCATCATGTCTCTCACATGTTATATCTCCTAGGAATATAACATAGCTTTACTCAGGCAGGCTTAGGGTTGTGAGGCACATACCTTTCTCAGCACGGAAATAGCTATTCTCCGACATGCATGCAATTGTGGATACAACACTTGGGATGATGTGCCTCCCCCCTCACACCACCCCCTCCCCCTTATGACGGTCCCCCCCCCAGTGGGACTGTGACAGAGAACATGTAACATAGGCTTTGGCAGACAGACAACACAGGGAAACAGGACTGTCACATCGTTGGGGGACGAGTGTGAAGAACTGCAAAAGAAAAAGAACAAAATGGAGGGAGTCACAGAGCACCGTGCACTTTGTTAGGAGTGTCGGATGTCTCGATCAGAGTTTAAACGTTGGAGAACAAGAGAGTCAGTTGGAATTAAGGCAGGTGTAGTGAGGCTGAGGTAGGGGGCCAGGTCATATGATGGGGGGGTGAACTATGGCTGTTCTTAAAAGGGTGGGGAGGTTGGGGGAGGGAACTATGGTTGTTCTAACAAGGGTGGGGAGGGGTGGGGGGGGGGTGAACTATGGCTGTCCTAACCAGTTTATATCATCCATTTTCACAGTCAGCATCTAATTTGGCCCAGAGTCGTGGGGTAAGTGTGTATGTCTGCCTGTATGCCTGACGGTACTGACAGGGAAAATAAACGCATCACATATACGTCTGCGATAGCGGTGGGAGCTGCAAGCAGAACCCCCCCTTCTCCTCCACGGTGAAAAAGTAGAATGGATGGATCTTAAGTTATAACATTTCTAAATATTTGTTCTTTCTTTCTCCCCCTCCTCTAATCATATGTCTTTCTGTTCCAAAGGGGTTTTGAAGCATTTTGGTAACCTTGTAGTCTGGGGACGATATTTCTTGTTTCATCAGAGAGAAGCCGCCTCCCCCACCCTGGGTTATTTATAGACATGGACTGAGGCTTCGCTTGGCTCTCTGTCATCAGTGACACACAGCATCTAACCTAGCAAACACACTCCTCTCACGCTTTCAAGCCCTTTTCTCTCTCTTTAGTCTCTCCCCCTCCCTCCTTCCTCTCCCACTTCTTCTGGATTAGGTGTGGCATCTCAACCCATTATCTTATCAGTTCGATTCGCTCCCTATATGTTTCAGTAATCTGATTTCTACGAATAGCACCGACCCTGTGTGATGGGATTACGCAAGCTAGAAACTCATCCTATTCCATTCCTCAGACTCCTGCAGGGAGTGGGGTCGATCCGTGCTTGATCACACACGCCAGCGCGGGTGTGAAGACAGCCAGCCCTCCAGAGGGCTGAAGAGAGGCCAGGCAGCCTCCAGAGGGCTGAAGAGAGGCCAGGCAGCCTCCAGAGGGCTGAAGAGAGGCCAGGCAGCCTCAAGAGGGCTGAGGAGAGGCCAGGCAGCCTCAAGAGGGCTGAGGAGAGGCCAGCCAGCCTCCAGAGGGCTGAAGAGAGGCCAGGCAGCCTCCAGAGGGCTGAGGAGAGGCCGGGCAGCCTCCAGAGGGCTGAAGAGAGGCCAGGCAGCCTCCAGAGGGCTGAGGAGAGGCCAGGCAGCCTCCAGAGGGCTGAGGAGAGGCCAGGCAGCCTCCAGAGGGCTGAGGAGAGGCCGGGCAGCCTCCAGAGGACCGAGGGAGGTTGGGCAGCCTCCAGAGGGCTGAGGAGAGGCCAGCCAGCCTCCAGAGGGCTGAGGAGAGACCAGGCAGCCTCCAGAGGGCTGAGAGGCCAGGCAGCCTCCAGAGGGCTGAGAGGCCAGGCAGCCTCCAGAGGGCTGAGAGGCCAGGCAGCCAGGGTGTGTGGGCAGAGCTGCTCTTTCAGGCAGAGCTGGAGGCTCAGATTGGCCTGTGTGTAGATTTGGTCTTTAGTAAACCTCTATATGATCTAGGTCTTGGTAGGTTCCTTGAGGTGTGTTGATGGTGGGGGAGGGGGTGTTAGAGAATTGATCTGAGCACTAGCACTGCAGAAGTTGTTTTCTATTTATCTTACCTCTCTTATGGGGAACTGTTTGTATGTCAAAACTGACATGTACTTTTAAATCTATTTTCTTCTTTTTGATTCTCTTTTCATTGTTTATATTAGATCCATTATTCTCTCAGTGGTTTCTGCCGTGTCTCTGTGTTAAACCTGGCTCGGATGTACCCTGGGATATATTTATGAAACATAACAGGAGCTCATCATTCACTTGTATCATTATATTACAAATATAATTTCATGTGTTGCATTATCAGCATGAGTGGCAGCATCAACATGCATAGCATTCAATAAACATGCTCTCAAGTCATTCCAGTCAGTGGCATTCGTTACTGAGTTAATTAATGGGGGTGCGTTCAGAGTTGCAAAAGGGGGGCAGAGTTAATGTGCCTGCTAGCCTACAGTACATTCTGCAGTGCAGACATAGCTGTTACTGTACGCATGGGAGCTCAAGTTTGACCATGGGTAGTGTTACGGTGGTATCATGGCAGTATCATGCATATGAGGAGAAGTGTCAAACAGTCCTGCTCGTTAGTCCTGGTCTAGAGAAGCTAGCTTACTGAGGAGAGCTCCACGGGGTGGACTCCCATGCTTAGGGTGCATGTAGAAGTGCTTAGGGTGCATGGAGAAGTGCTTAGGGTGCATGGAGAAGTGCTTAGGGTGCTTGGAGAGGGTTGCTTATTGAGGGTGTGTGCGGTGACGTGGGGTTAGAATAGACTGCTTTGAGAGGAGGATGGCTAAGTCCCCAGTGATGAAGTACTGGAGTGCAAGTTTGGTTTGTGGATCTGAAGAGTGTTTTCATTGTTTATATGTTGTTGAAGAGATCGCTCAAAGGTGTGACCAGAGTGAATATGTGATTGGCTAGTTTTAGAAGAATTAGTTGAAACAGATGTTTCAGTGTGTTACTGTCGATGTTAAAGTTAGAATAATTCGGGATTCTGTCACTTAGAGATGATTGTGACATTGGGCCTCATGTAAAGCTCTCCAGTATTGGGATGAAGCTAAGGATTGTGGGATATGCCTAGATGCCCTCCTACAGGGACCTGAGGCTGTACTGATCATGTGTGTATTAGTGTGTGTATAAACAGTATATATGTATATACAGATTATGTGTGTGTCTTGTATGTGTATGAGAATGTGTGCTTGTATGTGCATGTATGCTTTGGGTGTGAATTTATTCATGTCTGTGTGTATATGTGTGTTGCCGCATGTAAGAGAGAGAGTGTATGAGAGTGTGTGTGTGTAAGAAAGTGTGTGAGTTGGTGTGAGAGCATCATTCAGGACTAATGGGGTTGTCGTCAAAAGTCAAGATTAAAGGGGCGGATTAAATCTTGCTAGAGTTGGAGCAGAGCGGACTATTGGCCCTTGGCCACTATGATGTCACTTCTACCTCTTTTTTGATTGGCAGGCAGGCAGGCAGGCAAGCAGCACCTACTTGTTACATGGACAGGAGCAAAGACCACAGAATTTTCCTAGATCGTTCAAATTCTTTTCTGCATCCTTCATGTCCTTATTGATCTGGTCCATTCCTTCCTCGATACGCTCCAGTTGCTCTGATTAAACACAAGTTATTTATCCCCCACAGAACGAAGCACGAGGAGAAAAAGATAGAGGAGGAGAGGAAAGAGAGGACAAAGAAGAGAAGACAACAGCTTCAGACACTCACTGTGACGAAAGATTAAAAAAAAAGAAAAAATAAGTTTAAAAAAAGAATAAGAGAACTGGACGCCACCACATATGCAAGGGTCTCTGGGCACGTGTTCAGTACCTACTTGTTACACGGACATATGAAAAGCCCACAGCATTTCCCTAAATCTTTTAAATTTTTCTCGGCCTCCTTCATGTCTTGGTTGATATGGTTCATGCCATCTTCAACACGATCGAGTTGTTCTGGTCAGGACAAAGGGATGACAGCAGTGGAATGAACTTTATTGACTATTTGACAGAAATATGAGTCATGAGCTGCAGCAGCTGTGTGAGAACTTAAATGAGTTTCTATTGAGTGCATGCATTGCTCTGCTACACTGGGACAGTAATGCACCCTGGATCTTTACGCCAGAGACTCCTACAGGAGCTAGATTCATGTGAGACTGTGATGAACTTATTCTCAATGTAATTTTCAATATGCTTGCGTTGGCAATCACAGATACCAAACTGATTTGAGATAACACGAGAATGTGTTTTTGGTATTGTGCTGTCTGTGACAGAGCTATTCTGTCCTGAAAGGTTCCATCTTACTATCTCAGTCTGTTGTGTGTTCCGTGTACCATGGGCATTGCGTCCAAGGAAACTAAGGAATCTTATGTTGCCACCTTAGGGTAGGAGTTCTCTGCATGTTCTACTGGGTGAACCTACCAGTGGTTACAGGTTTTAGTCACACCAAGCACTAACTTTCACCTTAAGTGATTTCAACAACTAAATCGGTCTCCAGACAGAAACATTAGGTACTAATGTTTGACCATCAGCATGTGACCCTGTAGTGGAGCTGATAGGGCCTGACCTACAGGATGGGCAGCGGATGGTCAATGTGACTCGTGAATCGAGGCATGGATATGGGGGGCGTAGGTGGAGGGTGGGCCCTGTTAGGGTCTGAGAAGGAAGGAGGAGGAGAAGAGGCATGCTATAGGATGGTGGTTGACAGGGGCAACCAAACCAGAGATATTATAGTTAACTATAAGGCGTTTCAGGGTGTGTGTGTGTGTGTATGTGGTGAGGGTGGAGAGAGGGGAAGCTTGTGTGGGGTAGACGTTAACTCAGTTAAGGAGAATCCCTGAGCAGACTGGGTGTGTGAAGGTGAGGGAGGATGTAGTGTGTGTTGGGTCAGGCATGGGGCAGTTAGGAACTAAGCTCACTGACATCTTCCAAGTTTGTACAATCCCTGGATAGTGCTCAGATCACCGTGACAGCTCTCCCAGCTTCACTCATAACTAATGCAACCTGCACTACTGGCTCAGAATCATCCCTGAGGGCAGAATCATCCCTGAGGGCAGAGAAAGAGAGAGAAAGAGAGAGAGAAAGAGAGAGAATGGCTTTAATAAACTTAGCCGGAGAGCTCACACCTGGGTGGGTAATTGGCATGGGCTACTAGCCATTCAGAGAGCTCGAGTTGGCTTAGGTCTCGGGGCCATGATAAATATGTATACCTCGATCTCTTCAACTGACACTAATAAATGATGAATAAACCGGGGAAAAGAAAATCATATTTAATTCCTACACACATAAATGTATTCTAAGATAAACGTATGCTGTGTATGTTAGCTATACTAATAACAGTGTAAAATAAAGGGTTCGTTTATCAGATGGACTATACAGTACATTCCTTATGTACTGCATTGAACATGAATGTATAACTGCATGTATACAGTACAGGTATTCACTATGACATTACCTAGGGATTGTACAAAAATGCCTTCCGTTAGTGTAGACAGCAGAATCATTCATGGGGAGTTCAAGATAGAAAAGTGAGTGAGTTTTGTCATTACCAGCTAAATCGATCGTTTTTTTGCACTGTTTAGCAACGCTGCGACAGAACCTGCGTTCACCTCCATATCGGTGACATGTCAGCCCCTTGTGAGGCCTTTAGGCTGACCTCGGATCAGTCTACGCTGGACAATCATACTGTGAGTCCCAACTGTAAATAGACAGCCAGAACGTATGTAGAATCTAGTTATGTGACTCTGCATAAATGCTGGCAATCCGTCAATCCTCTTTACATATTATGAATATTCGGTGACGACGAGCCAACGACTTGCTCAGATTTCCTAGAATAGAGTTAAGCATGTCAAGTTTATGTGGTCCGACAGACGGGATCAAGCCCAAACTGATCCAGGATCAGACTAGAAGTCATTTTTGTATCGTTCCTGTTGTCTTTGGGACAATCCAAGTTGATGCGAATTATTGAGAGAATTTTGTCACAGAAATGCATTTGTCTAAAACTTTGAGGATGGTTGCTTCAGTGTCTTTCTATGACCTTGCAGAAGCCAGGAGGGATATTTGCACTTCATGGTTTCAAGGTTTTCTTGTATTTTGGCACATGAAGCTGTCAGCGAACTAAAAATAAAAAGGTGTTGGCGAACCAAAGAAAAGTAAGTATGCAAACCAAGGATAGAAGTTAGCAAACCCAGGAAAGAAATAAGCGAAAGGAAAGAAGAAGATTAAAATCGTTGTTAGTTGAAAGAAAGATAAAATTAGATAACCATCCTCATGTTTGTCCTGAATTAATCAAATAAAATTTAAAGGCATTAAAATAGTAACAAAGGAGGAACTATCATTTGAGTTGGCAATTTTTGGGGGGGAAATATTAGTGTGAAAATGCATCTTTATACAAGCAACAGTTCAGTTTTTCACGGCATGATAATTTTTCAATCTTTCACTTGAATAGGGCCGTTGATCAGAACGTGGAAATAAACACAGCCAAGTGTCAAATCACCATAGTGTAAGCAAATTCATGATTTGTTATGAAAAGGTATTTGCAGTGCATGCATTAAGAGTTACACTTTCTTATCCAGAGGTGGCGTGTGGACCAGGTACATCTCTTCTAGTAGATTCCCAGACTTACCTCCTTGCTCGTCCAGCATGACCAGAGTCCTGATGCCAGCATCTTTACTCTACTCCCCCAGAACAGCCAGGCAGAGAGGGAAGGAAGATAGGAGGAACAAAGGACAAAGAAGAAAGGAAGGTGAGTCCAGAGAAGAGAAATAAGCCGTGAGTTTAGTGATTAGAGGTGAAAACGTAATATTAGCTGGATAAAGTAACCCCACCAGGAGACTCGTCACGCTTAGATAACGTTTTGCGTCATTTGATTGTGTAACAGAGGTGGTTCGGAGCCACTATCTGCCTGAGGCTTGTGAGGTCACATGTTGCCCTCAGACAACCAATGGTAGACCATTTAGTGCTTGATATGGAGTAAACAGGAAGTGAACACTGCTGGTTCCACCTGACATCCTGTGGCATGATCTGTGTGGTGTTGGCTTTGCTGCTGTAATCTCATTTTCATGTTGAGGAGGAAATGAGCAAATGACCTGGCCTCCACCCAGTGCAACGTCAGTTTGTATTGATTGAGGGTCACAGGTCGGAGCCATTAGACTCCTGGTGTGAAACACAATAAATTACTTCCCGAGGGATTATTTATTAAACAGGCCGACTAGAATTGAATAGTTTGCATTAAAATTGAGCTTTCCATCAGATCTGAATGTATAAAATATTACATTTAGTTTCTCAATTTTTCATCTAAATCCTACACTTCAAAAATAATTGTTCCAGGCGAGACTAAAAAAGGACTTGGCTACTTTGCAATTCCTCCATACCAACAGTAGATTAATCTAGTACAGGAGACCTCTGGGTCTGCCTTAAATCGCCAACATAGAACTTATTACTCATTGATCATTTAGTACAGATATCGACCGTGGGGAGAGCACATCTTGGCATAGTCCCCCTTTAAATCCTGAGCCGTTGTTTTTGAGCAAGCATAAAAAATACAGCTCCGTATAGCAGAGAGTTGGCACCTGGCTAGGAGATGGTGTAAACAAGACACACACACATGCTGACACAGCATACAGACACACACACATCGCCCCCAAAGCAGATCTATGGAGGGGTGCATCGACGTCCGGGGGGTGAGGAGAAGAATAAGGAGGCGCCGCAGTGTATAAATTATGTTGTAATTGAGCCTCCTCTTCCAGGAGAAATCCCAAAGCAGCTCTCAATGTCTCCCAGGGGGGATCGCCTTCCTCAGCATAACCAGCCTGGAAGCGTTACAGTGCTGCCAGCCCTGCTTCGCTTCGGCTTCTGTACAGCAAACATACTGGCACCTGCATTCTGCCATTTTGCATGCAGGTTGTATAAACCTTTTTCCCCAAAATGTGTTGAGAATAGAGTACTATGCTTTAGTGATAGGGTTAGGGTTAGTTAAAATGATCACTGTTATGATATTAAACACCTCCAATGAGTCTCCCTGAACTATTACGATACATAATCATCTGACCGAACGCCCTAGTCTGACTAATATCTGTCCCTCTTTCTACTTCACTCTGTCTTTCTCTCTTCTCTCTCTCCTAAACTCTTCTCTCCCTCTCTTATTTTCTCTCTCTCCTCGCTCTCTTTGTCTCACCCTCTCCTCCCTCTCCCCACCCTTTCTCTTTCCATCTCTCCTCTTTTCCCTCTCTTTCTCTCTCACTCCACGGTACCCCCTATAAAGCGTCCGTCCCCTTTTCCCCCTCTCATTTTCTCATTTTCTCTCTCCATCCAAACGTTTGTCTGTTTTTCAGGTCGGAGGTGTCCATTGTCCCTCCCATCATCTCTCCACCTCTTCACCCCTCCCTATCTCCCTGCGGCGGTTCCAGGAAGGAGCTGTGTGATGAGATCTGTTGACTGATGATCAATATGACCTTGAGATGTGTAGCGGGCGGCTGAAGTCCTCCCAACCGAGCCCTCCCCCTCCAGCTGTCTTCACACTTTCACTTTCTCACCCGACTTTCTCTCTGCCTTCTGCTTCTTTCTTACTCTTTCCTTCTGTTCATCACCTGTCTTTCTCTCTCCTGTCCATCTTCTTTGTCTGTTTATCCGTTTTTTTTCCAACCCTCTCCTTCTCTTTTCTACCTCCTCCCATCTGCCACCTCCCTCCCTCCCTCCCCTCCTCTCACTCTGTCATCAACAGCTTTGTCAGGACACTGAGTCTGAGTCGGCTGAGTCACGCCTTAGCTGATCTAAATTCATGTTTACTTGAATTTCTTTCGGGTTTAATAAAGTGAATGGAACTGGATGAGCTGGTATGGCCGAGCGGGTGTCAGCGTGTGTTCTGGTACGTGAGAACAAAAACCTTGTGTTCTACTCATGTCATCATCTGTTCTCAGCCCACGACTGGGACTGGCTTCCACATGACCTCGGCTCGGACACACACATGCAGAACAGGAAGTGTGAACACAGGAAGTCTTTCTCTCACCTCTTCGACCAGCTGTAGCATACGACGAGTGCTCTCCAGTGACTGTGGACAAAGAGGAGGGCAGAGGTTAGCGTTGGGAATCATCAACATTGCGTCAGAGTATCAGAGATTAATGAAGGTGAATGTGTGTAGAGATTGTTTTGTGTTGTGTTTTGTTTGATTGGACTCAGTGACACAGTGAGATTGTTAACCAACTACTCCTGTCTTTTCTAAACATGACTCCACTTGGGTTGTTCAGCTTGGGGGTCTGTAATGGCGGTGAGATATACTGTATCACTGTTATGTAAGCTTTGCATCACGGTACTAGCTTTCCTGTTAAAAGGAACAGGAGATGACAAAAATGACAGTATGTACTGTATTTAAATATTCAAAATCAAAGATGTAACTTGTAAAACAAATGCATCTATTTTCAGGGTTATATGATGGCCTTCTATCGGTTTCCAGCCCGTTCAGTCGCTTGAAGCGGCTGGTTCTATTCATGGCCACTGTGGCGATGTGGCTGCATGTTCCCGTTTCCTCCGTAAATAGCCTGTGTTAGCGTGTGGCTACGGCAGGGCCTGTGGGGGAGATGTAGAGCCCAGCCCTGGCAGAGAGGAGGGAGGGATGAGAGAGTGTCTCATCCCTCACGCATGGACGCCGGCTGCAGAGCCGCCCCTGGAGAGGGAGAGGGGGAGGGGAGAGGAAGGGAGGGAGGGATGGGGAGAGGGAGGGATGGGAGGAAGAGGAGGGAGGAATGGATGGGGGGAGGAAGGAAGGGGGAGGGGGAGTAGGGGGGAGGGCAAAATGCCACATAGCCCCGGCCTGAGCATCCCAAGCCACAGTCACTCTGCTGTAGCTGTGGCCTCTCATCCATCCTCCTCTCATCCATCCTCCTCTCATCCATCCTCCTCTCATCCATCCTCCTCTCACCCATCCTCCTCTCATCCATCCTCCTCTCATCCATCCTCCTCTCATCCATCCTCCTCTCATCCATCCTCCTCTCATCCATCCTCCTCTCATCCATCCTCCTCTCACCCTCCCCCTTTCCTCTGCTCCTCCATCCTCTCCTCCCCCATCAGGCTACCCGACCATCATTCCTTTCCTCGATGGTGTCTTGGGACAGACCGTCTTCACAGTACTGTCAAACGCGTGACCCTCAGGAGGTCTGTCTAAGATAACATGTACTGTGTGTTATTGTGCCTGTGTGTTCCAGTGCTGTGGGAGCACAGTCTGTGATGGTCGCTGTGTGTTCCAGTGCTGTGGGAGCACAGTCTGTGATGGTCGCTGTGTGTTCCAGTGCTGTGGGAGCACAGTCTGTGATGGTCGCTGCCATTTTGTGTCGAGCATTTGCATGTGTGTTTAATATTCTGCTCAGCTGTGTGAGAATGAGTCATGAGAGCAGCAGGGAGACAGGCCGGGATGCTGCAGGCCTGCCCGTCACACACACACACACAATCACCCTCACATACAAGCATCCACACATATGCATGCGCACATACGACCATGCACACACGCACACACACACAAGCATGCACACACCTACATGCATGCAAACACACTTGCATAAACACAAAGACAAACACATTTACTGTGCATGCACTCACTCATGTCTGTGAACACTAACACACACACACAGTACCCATGTATTGAACATGAACACGCACACACACACTCACAGCCCCACATACTAAATGCTGCAGCGTTACATAAGCTCAGAAGCAGGAGGACTAACCCTCCACCTGACACACACACACACACAATTGTACACACGTTACACACACCACACACACACGCATACGTACCACATTCACACACACACACACACGCATATGTACCACATTCACACACACACACACACACACACACAGAGCCACCACAGCTTGCCTCGGGCCACAGCCAACAGCATGATCCTCTCCTCCTGAGCCAGCCTGCCAGGATGACTGAGAAATGGTCAGTGTTGCTGTTGCTCTATGATCATATGATCTCAGAGGGGTTGTGTACCAAAATGTGTTAGGACAGTGAGCTCTGGTATGAGCTGTAGGTGTGGAGGAGCTGCGGTAAGTGCATGTGTGTGTGTGTGCATGCACGTGTGTGTATGGGTGTGTGTGAATGTGTGAGTGTGCATGCATGGTGTGTGAGTGTGCGTGTGTGTGGACGCTGTCTTACCTCGTCGGCCAGCTGATCGGCCTGCTGCTGCATGTCCGACAGCTCGTTACGCATGTCCGACTCTTCTGCCATGGCTGCGTGTGAGGTGGAGCTGTTCTCCAACAGGGAAGAGAAGATCCTAGTGGGAATCTGGGGAAGACTGGGCGACGCCGGGAGAGAAAACAAACAACCCTTAGGATGAACTCAAAATAAAGAACAACACCCTGAAGTTGGTGTTTAACACAGGTTGGTTGCGTGCCTGATGCTGGAACAAAGGTTAAATCAAATTTGAAGAAAATTAAGCCTTGAGGTCTAGATTCAATCTAGTTACACCTCCCAACTGCCCAAACTGCATACATGCTGGTGCAATGCAGTAGGTCTAACATTGACACAAGCCACAGAGGAAGTTCCTTTATTTGTAGATAAACAATAACCATGATGGTCCTGTGTGTGGGGTGTGTGTGTGTGTGTGTTTGCAGAAGCCATGTTGGTCCTGTAGGAGGAAGGGAAAGGAGGGGGGGAGGGAGGGAGGGGGGGGGAGGATGTTTGTGTGTCCTTTGCAGTGACTGCATCTCAGGGGTGAGTCTCTCCCTCCCCCCTTCCTGTCCTCAGAGGACCAGGAGAATGGGAGATTAGGGGCATTTGTTTCGACTGAAAGAGGGGAAGCAGGCAATCCAATTGATGTTAGCAAGGGATGCCAGTTTTGGACAGGGAGAGCTGACAGGATTTGATGGATTAACACAGACAGACATAAACAGCCTTTAAGTCTGCACCATAGATTGACATGGTCAGCCAGTTAGTCACTGTGGCAGTTATCTTTCCTCCACCCAACATACAAAGATTCAAAGTCATCTTGGTCTTGTAAAATATACAAACACAACCCATATCTTAAATATGGTTCTTTGTTTCAGTTGCTTGGTGTGCAAGGCATGGAGTGGAGATGTAGAACTCCCATATACTGTGGGCCACTGTTGTTAAAAGGCAAAGGAATTCGACGTGTGTGTTTGTGTGTGTGTGAGGAGATCATGTGGTTGATATTCTGCCCTGGAGGTCCTACTGTACACAGCTCCTCCTGAGCGTGTCCTGGGAGCCTCATCTGCTCGGCCCAGACGGCCTGCATGCTGAGCAGAGGCAAACATCTCCCTGCCATCTCCACATCACACACATCCACATCCAGAGGGACAGCTCGCCCTCAAGCGTGTTGGTTTCCTCACATTTACATCAGTCCATTGGGCGAATGAACACTCTTATCCTACAATTAGAGGTTTGTTTGTCAGTATATATTTTGGTTGAACTTTCCCTTCAATGCGCACTTGTTATTCAACACATGTCCCATGGGTGCCACAAAAACCTGACAATGGGATCATTTATTTATCCAAAACCAAGTCCATGACCTCTGCTGGAAGCCCCTTGTTTCACAGTGGCCGGATGTTGGCTCAGCTAGCTAATACTCTCCTCCGTTCTGTCCCCGGCTTCAGCTTCTGTCCACGGCCTCAACCTCCAGACCCAGCCTCAGCCTCCCCACCGGCCTCAACCTCCAGACCCAGCCTCAGCCTCCCCACCGGCCTCAACCTCCAGACCCAGCCTCAGCCTCCCCACCGGCCTCAACCTCCAGACCCAGCCTCAGCCTCCCCACCGGCCTCCACCTCCTCACCCAGCCTCAGCCTCCCCACCGGCCTCCACCTCCTCACCCAGCCTCAGTCTCGGTCCCCGGCCTTAGCCCATCTCCAGACCTCCCTTCCCCTCTCGCCTGGGTAATCACAAGTGTTCAGCCATGTTGGCTTATATAAATCTCTTCCAGGGTGGAGACTGCAGTGCAGCGGCTTTCAACGCTGAAATCAAATCAGATGCCCAAACAGGCTTCAGAATGTGTTATCACATAAAGGAAGACATTTTGTTACGTAACCAGATTCAGCCAATTAGTTTTAACGTGCCATCCTGACCTTTTATTTTATACTCCAAACCCAGACAGGCAGGGTTGCAGGACGAGTGTCTTAGAAGCCCTGAAGACAGCCTGTTCTAAAATAGCAATTGCTGTGTTAAAAAGGAACATAATCGGGTCCTTAACGTCACGACAGAAGGGCCACACTTTAGATTAAGTTGGAATTAATAAGATTGTGTTTGATTGAGTCATTAATCAACAGATTAAAATGTAATAGGATGTACCTTACAATTGAGGTTACTTAACTGGCATTTTAAGATGAGTTCGGACCCCATCTAACCCTACTTCGTAAAGGCGGTCGTGTTAGTCAGCTTGACATCGTCTGTGGTTTAAATGAAACACAGAACACCAACTGGATGCTGC
Source organism: Osmerus mordax (assembly GCF_038355195.1). Lineage (NCBI taxonomy): Eukaryota > Metazoa > Chordata > Actinopteri > Osmeriformes > Osmeridae > Osmerus > Osmerus mordax. The sequence continues at coordinate 5,104,614 of NC_090057.1, read as the reverse complement.
ACACGACGCCCCTGGCTAAACCTGCGGGGTCAGATGGCTGAGTGGTTAGGGAGTCAAAAGACATTGTGTCCTTGGGCAAGGCACTTCACCCTACTTGCCTCGGGGGAATGTCCCTGTTCTTACTGTAAGTCACTCTGGATAAGAGCGTCTGCTAAATGACTAAATGTAAACCTTGGCTATCAGCTACACTACGCACATGTGCAGAAGAGAACATTATGAAACATATAACAACAGCATGTCAGAAAACAGAACTGACTTTGCGTTAAAGATGTTGAAGAGCAGAAGTTATAATGACGTGTTTGTTTTGTAATGAAGAGGTTTCATGAAATCAAGGTTATAATGTCTTTATTTAGCAGGCACCTTTATCCAAAGCGATCAACAGTGTCGCTCCAGCATGTCAGATGACAGAGACCAGAGGACTGTGAACATGGTCATATCTTTAATCTCCATCTCCTGTAAAGAGCTGCTGTGGGCTGCGTGCTGTGTTGGTGTTAAGCAGGTCAGACACACTGACTGACTCGTTCAGCTCATTTACAGTGATGAACTCCTCTGTTCCTGTGACATCTGCCAGACAGCTGCCTCAGAATACGCCTCTGCACCCCCCCCCCCCCTCATTGTCCTAACCCCGCCAATCCACTGTTCGATAAAATACTTTTAATTCAGTTCAGCACACACACACACACGCGTCACTCAATGGTGTCGACGGCCTTGTCGATGGAAATGAGGCAAGACTCTCTCATATTGACCTCACACTGATGGGAAGCCAGCATGATCTCCATGGAGAACACACACACACACACTCACACACATACACACACACTCCACAGACCCTTTTACTGCAGCAAGGAATGTGCTTGTTAGCTGGCTTTGCTGACTCAGGCACCGTGTCTTAATTGAAGGCTCCTGGTTATATTGTGTGTTTTATATGCCGCTTGTCTCTATATTTTTAGAAGCACTTTAAAGAGCAGCAATTCTGTGTAAAACCCCAGGCTCGCAGCTTACAAGGGGAATTTATATTAACTTATTAGATATTAAATGGCAGTTTATGCCTACGTTAACCTTTAATGAACGCAACTCAAATCATAAACTCTAGATTCACCAACAGACATTCATTGGTGTTACTTGTCCAGTGCACATGTGCAGTAAAGTGGATATCTGTTTGTAACATGCCATGACTGGAAAAAGGAAAGTTTCGACTTGAGTGGACAATAAACTTTGGGTTGGTCATTCTTTTCCATTCAATTCAATTATCCTGTCCTATCCTGCTCTATCCTGTTCTATTCTATCCTGTTGTATTCTATCCTGTTCTATCCTGTTCTATTCTGCTCCCTCAGATCAGGTCAGCCCCATCTCTAGTCCCCCAGTGGGAGCTGTGGTGAATGTGTTCTCATTCCCTCATCTACTGCGCATGAAGACCCCCCATCTTTCATGCCTTGTCCAATCACAATCAACCAACCAGAGCTCTACCCACCCCCACTGGCAAACGGCTTTTTTACCCCCCCCCCCACTCTCCCACTCTCCCACCCTCCCACTCTCCCTCCCTCCCTCCCTCCCTCCCTCCCTCCCTCCCTCCCTCCCTCCCTCCCTCCCTCCCTCCCTCCCTCCCTCCCTGTGCCCATGTCCACCCTCCCTGGTGCATCGCAAATCTCAAAGCCTGGAAGCCCCAAACCGACCATACCTGTTTTCATCAAAACAACAAGGCCGCCGGCGTCGCAGCACAACACATTACCCTGCTGGCAGAAACCAGCGCGATTTCACGGAGACGCTTTCCATTTGTCACGTTACCCATGTGCGCTCGTGTTCCACGCTGACTGCATGACCGTGGTGCTCCAGCTCCAGTCGTTCATTCTGCACCAATCACAGTCTCGTGGTTGGCAAAAGCACTGATGGGAGACTTGTGGTATTTACTTAAGACTGGCGTTTTGTCACACGGACACACCAGCACAATGTTAGCAGCGAGAATAGAGCATTGTTGTGCTGGAGCTGCTGGATGGAGAATAGGTCTTTGTGTGGTTGCCGTGTGTAACCGAGGCTTTACTGGCTTGCCGGTGTTGGCTGCCATTTTGTTGACCAGTTCAGTCACTGCAGCTTTCACTACATGCCTGCTAACTGTTCCTGCTCTCGTCTTTTTTTTTTTTTTTTTTACTCCTTGGTGAATATGCGGGCTGTTGAATATTTCATTTTGTGCTTTCCAGCCCTTCAAACTCGAGAATATAATTGGATGGAGATGAAAGATTTGATGTTTATCAGTCAGAAGAATTTCTCTCTCAAAACTTTACATGTTAGTGTTATCTGACATCAAACCAATGAGGTTATTTTTATTGAATCAGGACAATCTCTGTTTTCAAACGGTGACAATCTTTCAAAAAACGTTTGGTTATCATGACCTTTTCTAAGAACTGTTGGACTGTAAGAAATCTCATTCAACATAAACGAAAGGTGTCATTCGAACAGTGTATTTTGTGTCTGTCTCAGAGCTGGAAATTCCGTCCTCCAGTCCTCTGTATGAAGACCACCCTGCATTATTGAAAGCAGAAACCAGATCGTATAGCTAATGTACAAACCTTGTCGGCAGACATACTCTTCATAAAGGTCTAGAAATACATGGTCACAGGCATCAGCACACAGCAGGATTCAGCTCCAGTTCCCTAAAAAGATGTTAGGTGACCGTGGCGAAAGGGCCATCCTTCCCTTCGTATGAACGACCTTCTCAAGCACATTTCCTGTCCTCTCTCCTTTCCTCACTCACCCATGAAGGTGATAAACAGATGTGTCCTCCTTGTTCTCCTCACAGCCTCTCCCTCCTCCCAACCCCAGACTCCTCATTAGGGACTCAGCAGGACTATGTACATCATGCACGTTCGTCGTCCTCAACGTTCCTCAAACTGAAATTAGGACATGCCATGTAATCATGTTGTAACAGCTACTCTCTGGTCTAATGAGTGTGTTATCACTGCAGTGCTAGCTCAGCGTTGCTTAGGGACAACCTCTCTGACTGGCCTGGTGATTTAGTTTGGAACAACACCCATCAACCTGGACACACACACACACACACACACACACACACACACAAACAGACATCCCCCCTCCCCACACATGCACACAGACACACAGTTCACTGCTTGCATTGCAGCTTATCAACATGTCCCATGTGAATAGACTCCTGACTGAAACCTTGCACCTCTCCCTCTCCCTCCGCACAGGGAGCAGTGAGAGTCATCAGCCCAGGAATCCACCCCAGGGCCCAGTCAAGACTTTGCATACAGGCCTGAAACCCTCCAGTAGGAACCCTAACCGCTCCACCAACTATGGACATTGTGCCCCCTCAGCTGACTAGCACCTCTGTGGTCTCCTTGTGTCAGGGCAGCGCACCCCCACCCCCAACCCCTCAGGCTGATTTATGAAACGGGGGGTGGGGCTATTAAAGCAGACATCGAGAGCCCCGAGGCCCTGCAGATATGACAAGACGACAGGGAGGGGTGCACTGGGGGTGGGGGGAGCCTGTTGAAGAGAGGGAGACTGACGTAGGATGAGGCGGGGGGAGAGATAGGAATAGAGAGGAGGGGAGGAAAGAGAGATAGGAAAGAGCTGGAAGATGAAGGGGAGGGAGAGGCGAAAGGAAGGAGGGAAGGAGGAGAGAAGGAGGATGGGGGGGGGGTTAGGTCAGCCGGTTCATGTTCCTAATATGATGGTCGACTGACTTGAATACATGACCTTCCTGTTTATACGAGCCCCACATCATAAAAACCACTCATCACGACGCCTAGGAACTCAGGGATCAAGTAGCAGTGTCTGTTTTTTACATCTGCAGGTTTGATGGAATTCAGTCAGCAGCACTCTGAAGGCCTAACAACACACAGGTACATCACAGACACTTTCCCGTCACCGTGGTAATTGTCTATTAAACCGCAAAGTTCCAATCAATACTGACACCCTTAATTTTCCAATTGGTCCTTATTGTTTTTGCACCATGTCTTTGCGCACGATAAAGCAGATCTATTATGTTTCTTCCTGTGAGGTCATGTAGAACTGGACAGGGTTGATGACTGGTTAGAATAGAATGCGTTCCATTCCAGAATGTAGGTAAAAAGGTCCAGTTCTATGTAGACTCCTTGGGTCATGGCCTGTGTGGCTCTTAAGTGACAACATTAGAGCCTGTTAAATATTTGAGAACTGAGAAAGACAGAGGCATTAAAAAGCAATTACTGAGCCCTCAAGCCAAGAAATATACCCTCAGTCATCACAAATTTGAAAAGCTAATCCTTCTTCTTTCCCCCACCCCCCACCCATATTAAACTCACTTTCTAGTTATAAGCATTCCTAGCAATAACTAAACATGTAATAGACGTAATTTAAATGTAGTATAGCTGTAGTACAATAATCTCTAGTTTGAAGGTAAAATAGAAAGTATAATCTATAGAAGGACTGGAAAAGGATACTTTGTGAGTAAAATGGGTTGGAGACGACACTGATGTGTGATGTGTGATGACCCAGTCAAGGTAAATGTGCCTTGATGATCAGTGAAGTAATTGAAGCCTGTTACCGTCAATTGGCTCTAATGTCTCCTCCACTCCGATGCAGTGTTGGCTGAATGTCATTACCACATTACAGTGGGGCATAGCATGACGACACACACACATATTAGATCAAAACAAACCTCTCAAACAGGTCCAGTCGTTTTCTACCCGTGAATACACATGCACTTTGTGTGCTCGTGTGTGTGAGTGTGTATGGGTGAATACGTATGTGGTCCTGTGTGTGTATGTGCATGTACGTGTATACTTGTGTGTGCGCATGTGTGTCTGTGCTGCGATCAGTCAGTGATATACGTCGCACCATAACATTCTGCAGGGGTACCCTGATGCGGGGATCCTTGCTGGCTGCACTGCAGCATCATAAATGATCTTCCACACCCCACGTCTGACCGGCCAGAGCAGAGCAGAGCAACACCTCACAACAGCCCTCAACAGTCCACTGGCTTCTGAATGGAACCACATTGTATCAAATGTGATCCAGTGTAAACAGAGGTCCGAAATGTGACCAGGCTATTGTGAATGAAGCTCACCATGACTTGCAGGCGCATTCAGGTTGACTAGAGCAGTATAACAGCTGAGTGTATGCCTCATTTAAGAAGAGGATTGGAGGTCTGTGCCTCCGGATAGCCAACTACAACTGATGCGACTTGTCGTTCAGCATCGTAGAATCCCTCCAGGGTGTACACCTGAAGGGAAAATTATTCAACTGTGGTGTCAGACTTTCACTATTGTACTGTAGCATTCTGCGTCACACAGGAGAGTGTTACTAAATCAAATCAAATCAAATTTATTTGTATAGCCCTTTTTACACGCAAGCATGTCACTGAGGGCTTCACATACGCCCATAGAACTGCCCCTCAACCAACCTAAACCCTCAAGGATTTTACTACAGGGGCTGCACACGTCCACAGGATGGGATTCACAACAAACTGCAACCGCTACTGTCCAAGTCAGGATACGTTCAGCCAACTCTGCACTGGGGAAGAGCCAAAGGGCTTTTCTTCCCGACAATTTCCAGAGGATTTCTGCAGTTTTGGCGCCAGTCCAACACTCAGCCAAGTGAGACTATTGGGCTGGAAAGTTCAGGGTTTTGATTTATTGGCCCCCCTTCACCCATTACTGTGTTACTGCAGAAGAGAACGTTCTTTCTGCTTCGTCATTGCAGTGCGTTCGTCACTCTAAAGTGGGGGTCAGATGGCAGAGTGGTTAGGGAGTCGGGATATTAATCGGAAGGTTGCCGGTTCAATTCACGGCCGTGCCAAATGACGTTGTGTGGGCGACGGTGGGAATGTCTCTGTACTTACTGTAAGTTGCTCTGGATAAGAGCGTCTGCTAAATGACTAAATGTAAAGCCTTCAAAAAACAGGAATCTTCAAAAAGGGAACAGTGTAGGAGTCAGAGGATGGAATTCTCCTCTGCCAGTGTACCCACAATTCTCAGCCATTAAAGTATAAATATGATAAATACTTGGTATGCAGTAGTTAACTCACTACAGAGCATCATCTAGTCTGGAACTAGTAACCTCATAGTGACACAATACAAATAAATGCAAAATAATCCTAATCAAATTTTAGATCCAAATTAATTTGAGTTATGGGGTATGACATTTTGAAGAGTAAAATCTAATCAAAGATTCCCTCAGAAGTTAGCGGCTGAGCGCTGAGAGGGCTGAGCAGTGGCGTTCAGAGTCCAACTCAGCCGCAGACACAGCCCTTAGTGGCAGCCATTTTGTTTCACTGTGTTTTTGTTTACATGCAGAGTGAGAAAGTGATACTTCCCCTGTGGCACTGACTGGGCACAAAACACTCTTCTCCCTCCCCGTATTCTTACACTCCTGCACCCACAACATTCACTTTCCAACACCCCTTCCACTGACAGCTAAAAAAAAGGTTAACTGTAAAACCAAAAAAATAAATAAAATGAAATCACTTTTAAATGTTTTCAAAATTATAGATTAGATATTATTGGGCCGCTGAGACAGAGAGAGGATAGGCAGGGAGAGAGAGAGGGGAAGACATCCAGGAAATGGCTTGGGCCAGTATCAAATGTCGGCCCCTGTTTTAAGGCCTTAGATCAAGAAGTATGCTACCCAGTGAGCCACCAGTGCGCCCCTCAAATGTATTTTAAAGCTGTTTGCAGGAACCAAAACTAAATACTTTCAGTGGGGTCTAAACCAATCAACTAATTCTCAGATTCCTCTGAGACTACAAACTTCACATACATTCCTCCCCATGTATACATACTCAGCATAGACCAATTGACAGTGTTTTATGAGGCCACAACAAGGAACCATTTTCTCTGATCTCAACATCACCTTTCTCATTATAGGATATTCTCTATGAGAGGCCCTTCATCCAGCGAATACAGCACACACAGATGAAAACACCTCAGCAGTCTGGAACAAGACCAATTCGTTTTTATAGGCAAAACGAATATATGGCAGATCTCTGTCTCATGTCTTATTAGTTGACAATGTGGGTAGCTATTGGTAAAAAAAAGAAGTAGTGAGCAATAACATAAAACTGTATTTAATTTTGTGGTTAATAGGCTATTTGTTATACTTTCAATATTTCTCAAACCAAGAGATGGATTTCAGTCTCTATAAGACTTGTTTCAGAATTCTCAAGAGACTACTTGATCCGGTTTCTTATGGAACATAATTGATAGGCTATTTAAGGCCAACAACATCCTCAGGGTACTTCAATGAGAGGAAGAATCATTGGTGCATGCAACAAAACGCTAAACTTAGGCTATGACACAAACATTTTTAAATTGATTTTCAGAATGGAAGAACACGATGACGTACACTGTAGCTTCCTGTCTGACACGAACGAGACAAGCCAGTGACAACAAAACAATCAAGGGCTGATGATAGGAGGCTATCATTAGTCACCACTTCCCCGCGGAACAATCACATTGTGTATCTCGGCTCCGCAATTTGACCGACCGATGACGGCAGAACGGTATGGCTAAGAGACCTATAACTAGTGGCTAGTATAGGCTGCTAGAACACACGCTCTTCTCATTTGATCGCGAGGCAAGGCCTTAAATAATATCTGAACGCTGGATTCCAAAATTCTGCCATACTGATTTGTATAGGCTGATCTTTTAATTTACGTTTAAATCTCTCTCACCTACTTCTACCGCTCTCACTATCTCTGCATCTTCATCTCTGTCTCCGATGCGCAGAGAGTGAAAACGTGCAAAGCTGAGTAGAGATGTAACAATCGTATAACACCTGGACTGGAGAGTTAGGCTATACGTAGGCTAATTGTTTAAATGATCATCATCGAAGGCTTATCATCAATAGACGACAAATTCGTAATATATATTTATTTTCCTGCGCCACAGTGATCACTACAAACGCACGTGACCTAAATAGCTGCCGCATCCTCCTCTGGTCAACAATCAAGCAGGCAAAGATCCATTTGTGGAAGCGTGATCAATAACGAACAAGGGCCTGGGAATATCAACGCTTGAGTCTTGTAGCATTGTCTACTTCACTGCGTAAAAGTCATTACTGGGATTGAGACGGTTTTGTATCAAGAAAAACGGACAGACGCTGAACACATAGCGTTTAACGTTGTGATGGATGGGATGTTGGAGGTGTCATAGTGCGGGTTTCACCAACCTACATCCCCGCTCATTCGCCTCCTGCCCCCGCCCATCGTCTACAAGCGGGGCGACACAGACAGTAATTACCGATGCCTCGTCACATAAATGTGGTAGGAATGCATCCTTTTTGACGCAACAAACTGCCAGCAAGCGCGGACGTGCACAACAGTGCCACATTTATGAAGTTGAACAGTACGGTCATGCCTCTTCTTGTTTACCACACTTTCCCTCCCCCGTTTCACAAACTACGTACTATGGCGCAGTTTATTATAAATTGCACCCTTTAAATTGTTTACGTTAAAGTTTTGATACAATTTAGAATTTGCTGCAACATGAGGAGAATATTGCCGATATCAGCCGAGCAGTTGTATGAAGACCAGCCCTACTAAACCAGCCAGCTTCCCCCTCAGGAGAAATATACAGCCCTGCGCAAAAATCACAACATTCCTATAGCCTCTAATGCAGATTCGACTAAGATCGAACCATCATCCATTTCGGAAGCATTTTCTAAGCGTCCACATGTGTTATCGTCCTATTAACGATAATGCAGTTGAGCGATGTCGTTGTCCAAGGTGCTGAAACGCAGAAAACGCCCACACCTTACGCATTAGCCCACTGCACCCCACATTTTCAACAATCGAAGGCGGGTAGATTTATTACGCGAAGGGGTCATGCGTTCCAAAGACGTTCCAGTTTTCATTCTTACAACCTAAACTACGAACGCTACACATATCCAATATCCAGATAAAACAATTAAATAACTGTCATAATCCTGTATATTAATTAGGACATAAGTTGTCATATTTTCTGTAATTGTAATAAAAGCGCATACTTCGATGCTCTTAACAATCTCCGGTTAGTTTAGTAAAGCTTGGTGAAAGCATAAACACATACATTTTTACCAATTTAGTCTGGATAGTGATACAATGTGAAGAAAGATGTTTCTCCTACCTGTGCCCGTTGTCGGTGGCTCGCAGTCAGTAACCGGGAGGAAATGTCGTCGTATTTCAACAACTAACCGTTATCACCCCCGTTCAGTAGGACTGGTTTGCTGCAAAGGCTCTGCGCGTGGTTGATACCTCCTCAGTTCTTCTTCAATGAAAGCAGCAGCACTGCCCTCATCAAAGATGGCGGACGCTTTTGACGTCAGCAGCATTTCATAGGTAGACCTATCCGTCAAATGGGGGCATTTCTGCAAGCTTGGTAATGGGCAGCATATGCACACGGTAACATCTTGTAAAAAAAACACACACACACAAAAAAAACACATAATACACTGTATTTGTAGACAAAAAATGCTAAGTTATTATGACTTGCCGTATTTGAAATGAGAGAAGTGTGCTCAAAGAACTTATATTGCTTCGATACTCTTTGGTGTTCTTGAAAAGTTGTTGGTCAACTATGGGCAAACGAGACATGATAATGCCGGTGAACATGAATGTTTACATACATAAAGTCTAACTTGTGGCTGACTAGCAATAGCCAGATTAATCATGCGTATATTTGCCCTTGATGTAGATTGTATTGATATTATGGTGCAATAATTGCACCAGAAAAGTATTTATTATATTATTTTGTAGAAAATACTTAGTTGTTTCCAAAACAAGGCTATTGAAATACCAGCTATTTACCTCACATCTAATAGACCCAAACTTAAAATAAGGTTCTGTGTAGTCCCCGGAAACAGAACCTACAGTATATCGGATGATAATGCAGTTTGGTTTGAAGATATTCTGTAGTATAGTCAGTAGAACAATTGCTTCAAATCCTGTCTGAGATCCTTAGCTCTATCTATAATCTGTTTAAATTCCTTAGGCTTGTACTGGACATCATTTTCAGCTGAAGGCAGCTTGGAGTGGACCTGAGGTAGATGGATTTCCTGTTGCATCAGTAAAAGGTTCTAGTAGTTGCTTTGCATTTGGATGTGACGTGTGCACTGAGGAAGTCAACTCTCTCTGTTTCCATCAGGGGGCGAGAGCAGGGATGACCTTGCACTGTAGCAATATCTTATGTGGCTGAAACCATTATAACTTCCTCCAACCTTTAACCTATAAGGCAGTACTGTAGCTTCCACACACATGCACACCACACACTACACACACCATCCTCTTCTTTACATAGCTGCATAGATTTGCGAATTCAAACAGATATTCAGTCATAATATTGCTCTGTTAGGCTGCAGCAGGTTTGTATATTGGATACATTGGAGAAATAAAAAGGAATGTGGAGGATGAATAGCTGATGTATTTTAATGAGTTCTCCCAGACCTCTGAAGGCTTTGTCAGCACACTTTCAGTACCACCTCTGCTTGGCAGTCTAACAAATGTGTTTTCAATTGCTCTGAAGCAAACCTGTCTCTCAAATTAATGATAATGATAACTTTACATGAAAAATCAATTTGGCGAGGAGAGCCTGCTGTGAGCAGGAAGAAAGAGGCAGACAGAGGCAGTGAAGGGGCTGTGTTTAGGGAGAGGCAGGTGAAGGTACAGAAGGGGTGGTGTGTTGGGGGGGGGGGAGAGAGAGCCAGAGAGAGAGAGCTCTGTGTTGGGGGGGTGAGAGGCAGAGAGAGAGAGCTGTGTTGGGGGGAGAGAGGCAGAGAGAGAGAGCTGTGTTAGGGGGAGGGAGGAAGAATCAGAGAGAGAGAGCTGTGTTGGGGGGAGGGAGGAAGAATCAGAGAGAGAGAGCTGTGTTTGGGGGGAGAGAGGCAGGGAGAGAGAGCTGTGTTGGGGGGAGAGAGGCAGAGAGAGAGAGCTGTGTTGGGGGGAGAGAGGCAGAGAGAGAGAGCTGTGTTGGGGGAGAGAGGCAGAGAGAGAGAGCTGTGTTTGAGGGGAGAGAGGCAGAGAAGATGCTGTCTTTATGGATGAAGTATCAGTATGGATAACTGGCAAACAGTACACTGCTACCCAAGTAACCACTGAACCACAAATGAATGAACTAATAGTGTTTACTGCAGTATTCTGAACAGTATAGAAGGTAGCAACTGTGAGTCAGGGATGTACAACTACGTATTTAATTGATTAAGAAAGTGACATACAAATGATGCATGTAGAAATAGTGCATGTAGAATTGTTTAGGATGTAAAACCTAATTCTGGAGAGGAGTTTTAAAATGGGATTGAACCAGACTAATGACTGACAGGAACAAAAAGGTGGAACAATAGCAGACAGCATGCTAAGCAGTCCTCTCTTCTCAGTTTGTCATATTCCTCCCTTCCCAGGAGATGAAAGAGAATGCCAAACTTTTCTAAAAGCAATCCTTTGAAGTTGTTCTTTTGGCTGTGTGTGTGAGGGAGTGTGTGTGTGGGTGGATGGATGGATGGATGGGTGAGGGGGGGGGGTGATTGGAGGAGGCAATGGAGTCTTACTGGTGATTTTCTGGTGTTCAGAGAGCAGGAACAGCTAGCTGTGGAGAAGATTAGCAGCAGCACTATCAACTCTGCAGCAGCCTAGCTTCTGCCCTCTGACCCCCCCAAGAGAAGCAGATTTAACTTCTAATTAAACTACAGATAGAGATGGGGACTGAGGGAGAGGAGAGCAAAGGGAGAAAGATGAAGGTCGTTAAGAGAGGAGAACCTTATTAGAGAGCATGGACTGAGAGATTGAAGGAGGGATGGAGATGAAGAGATTTAGAGAAAGAGAGAAAAAGATGGATTATTTAGGGAGAGATCGAAGAAACTGATGGTGGGAGAGTATTAAGGGGTGTGAACGGGAGAAAGAGACAGGGAGATAAACAGTGATGTGGGGGGGAAGGAGGTGAGGGAGGGAGGGAGGGAGGAGGAGAGATGCAAGGAGCGTGGGGGAGGGTGTTGCAGCAGCCATGGATTGCTTCTGTGACTCAGCACATTCCCCCCAATATCTACAACCGTCCGTCCGTTACCGTGGCTACCATAAGAGAGCACTGATTTCAGATGTTAGTCACCACAGCAAACCCCCAATTTAGAATATCTACACTCCTTGTCACGACATTTTAAATTGTTGGACCATCCTTCTGTAAAGGGCTTGTTTGGTTCAGCATCAACAGTGATCTAACCTTTTCTGTCGTACATTGTGTAATCGTAGTTTGTGTATCTTAGTTTAGTCTATGTATAGAATTTCTCAATACATTTTCCACTAATTCCAACCAATGTTTACCTAGAATAAAAATAAATGAATATTATTGCTGAAGGGTTTATATGAGACATTGGGAGTCATATTGTCCACACCACACAGGAACAATATGAGTCCTAGCCCTCACTCGAAAGAGTAATATGTGATAATGAGTGAAATTCAGTTGGATAATTGAGATATTGATATATTGCGCCTCAGTGACGACATTGATAAGGGCAAGTCTTGTGTCCAGTGGTGAGGATAGCTGCTGTCCATGGATGTACTGATTTATTACTGATCTGAATCACTACACTTCTCAGGCCTCCTCCTCCTCCTCTCCATCTTCCTCCTCCTCCTCTCCCACATCCTCCTGTTCCTCCTCTTCCCACTCCTCCTTTCCTCTCCCTCCTCCTCCTCCTCTCCATCTTCCTCCTCCTCTCCCACATCCTCCTGTTCCTCCTCTCCCCACTCCTCCTCTCCCTTCTCTTCCTCCTCTCCCTCTCTTCCACGGCTCACACATTCCTGCTCACACATCCCAGCTCGTGCTTCTCCTCCTCCAGAGCCTGTGGGGCAGCAGGACAGACAGAGACTGATGAGGGAGATTAGAGAATTGACAGACAGGAAGGATGAAGGATGGAGAGAAGAAGTCAGAGGGAAGAAGATGGGAGACTATGAAAAAAAACAGAGACAGATGTATGGCTGTCCAGAAATGGGGTGCAAATATTACCAAGTCTAAAATAATGATAACATAACCATCAACACACACTCTAAATACATGACATGTCTTAATTACATTTCTGGATGTAGAGTAGGCAAAACAAATGTTCTTACAAATCGTATAATATTTCTCTCACCAATTCCCTTACAAAGTCTTCACCAGCGTGCTCTGATTGTTGTGTTGTCTTTATGCTGAGGGAGTTATCCCTGTTGTAAAAGACAGTGGAGGGAAGGTGAGAGGGATGCAGGGAGGAGGGAGTGATGGAGGAGAGCGACGAAAGATGACAGGTGATGTAAATACACTCTGTACTGTAACCATGTTTGAGCGGAGGCAGGGCAGGGAAAACTAATACACATGAAGGTGTAAATACCACAGTCCCATGTCACTCTGGGTAGAGCAGGGCAGAGGGGAGGGGAGTATATTACAGCAGAGTAGACTAGATTAGAGCAGAGCAGTATAGAGTAGAGAGAACTACAGCAGAGTAGAGCAGTATAAAGTTGAGTAGACTACAGCAGAGTAGAGCAGTATAGAGTAGAGCAGTATAGACTTGAGTAGACTAGAGCAGAGTAGAGCAGTATAGAGTTGAGTAGACTACAGCAGAGTAGAGCAGTATAGAGTAGAGCAGTATAGAGTTGAGTAGACTAGAGTAGAGCAGTATCGAGTTGAGTAGTATAGAGTAGAGCAGTATAGAGTTGAGTAGTATAGAGCAGAGTAGGGTAGAGCAGTGATGAGTTCTGAAGTGCACTGGCCCAGAATGCAATGTCCCTTCTGGCTAGCTCAAAGAAAGTGGCACATTACTGCTAACACAAATGTGTGTAATCTTAGTCTCCATATGTGCTTGTGTGCATGTACTTTGCACGTGTATATGTGTCTGTACTGTATGTGTGTGTATGTGTGTGTGTGTGTGTGTGTGTGTGTGTGTGTGTGTGTGTGTGTATGTGTGTGCGTGTTTGTGTGCATGCATGTGTGTTTTCCAGCTAATTCGGGGATGAAAAACAGTGGAGCAGCTGAGTGAAGTTATGCTGCATGATAATGTCTCACATGCTTAGATGAACTCAGGGGAGCAATGACTTCACAAGCAAAAACATGGACAGAAGCTTTTTAGAGAGTGCTCATTGTCTGGATAAGAGCCTGACCATTCTACATACAGTTTTTAAACCACGTGGTCAACTCAATACCTACTCAGCAATATATAGGACCAGCAAGGTATCTCACACACACACACACACACACACACACACACACACACACACACACACACACACACACAGCACACACACACACACACAGACATACTGTGTGTAGCTAGCTTTGGTACAGTGTAGAGACTCCCCCTGCCTCCCCCTGCCCCCGTCCCCGTCCCCCCGTCCCCCATCCTTGTCAATGTGTTGTGTTTTCCCCCAGGATTGGTAAAGCAAGTCTGCTCTTACTGATGACAGGCCCTACAACTCTAGTGTGTGTGTGTGTGTGTGTGTGCGTGTGTGTGTGTGTGTGCACATGTGTAATTTGTGCCCCCCTGCATGTGTGTGTGTGTGTGGTTATGTGTGTGTGCTTTACACAACATTATGTACATGTGCATATATCTTCCCAAACTGAACTGCCAGTGTGCCTGCACCTGTACGTTGCTATGGAAACAGGGTATCCTCTCTGCGTCACCTGCGCCCATGTTTGGTCTGGCTTCCTGTTTCTCTCGCTCCCCCCTCTCTCTCTCGCCCTGCATTTCTCCTTCGCTCTTCCTCTCTCTCCTCCTCTCTCTCTCTTCCCCTCTCTCTCTCTTCCACCTGGAACAATCCAATTGAGATACGCCACACATCCAGAAAAGCTAGCCTCTGCCTTTTTTCCACCTCATTGTTGGCATTCATAAATAACACAAACTGTACTGTTCACTATCTTGGCTAATCAACAATTCCAGAGACAGACCACAACGTTTACAGATGATGCTGCCCGACTAATGAGAAGGTGACGAGAAGTAAGATCAATGGTCAGTGTTGGTCATGTAAGACAAAGCACAGTTGTGGTATCATACATTTAATAGGGGTTTCCTTTCTAGTTTACCTGCATACATGTCAATGAGATGGGTCCATCCTGGATGTACAGGACAATACCTGTGCTGTATAATGCCTTTGTCATACTGTCTAATACAACTTTTAATTCACCCCTCTTAGTTAGGACAGAGGAGTCCCTGACCTTAAGGAACATTGCCAGGCTGTGAAAACAAGAGAACATACTAGAAGGAAATACAGAATGGTGGGGAGAGGGGAGAGAGAAAGGAAGAGAGAGAGGTGGAGCAGAGCAACTGTGCTGCAGTGAAACAGAACCCCTGTACCCCAACTGGGGGGCCTCTCTCTCTATCTGTTTGTCTCTGTCTCTCTCCCCTCTCCCTTTCTATCTACCTCTCTCTCTCTCCTTCTCTCTCTTTCCCTTTTTCGCTCCCTACCTCTATTTCTCTCTGTTCCTGGATCACTCAGCTCTGACCGATTCAGTGTTGCAGCAGCACAGGACAAATCTGGCTAAACGAGTCTAGCTCTGCAGTACCCAGCTTCAAGGAACCTCCTCTCTCCTCCACTCACACCCTCGTACCAAGATCCCCCCCTCTCTCTCCCCCTCCTCCTCTCCATCACTCTCTTTACAGGGACTTCACCTGCCTCAAAAACTTCACAGTCTCTGTTGAGCTCCCATCCTTCTTATCTCTCTCCCCCTTTCTCTTTTGATAACATCTAGGGCTCACAACTAACTTTTTTCCTTACTGTCCCAGTACAGTCCCGAACTGCAATGTTTTGAAGATAAAAATTCTAAAGGTTTGAAAAATAAAAAAGTTTTTTTATAGGTTTGCATCATTGATGAGTACTTGATGAGGACTCTACCAAACTTTACTGTACTCTGCTCTGTTTTACTCTATTCTGTTCTGTTTTAAGCTTCTCTGTTCTCCTCTCCCCTCTCCTACTCTCCTCTCGTTTTACTGTGTGTGAAAAAAAGTTTTGAAAGGTTTACTTTTTTTTCAAAAAAATGTCTAAAATAGGTTTGAAAAATATTCACTACAAAAAAGTTTTGAAAGGTTGAAAATATATTTGCAATTTCTTTAAAAAAATAGGTTAGCATCATTGATTAGTACTTGATGAGGACCACCATCAGGAATATAGTTAACCAGATAGTGCTCCAGAAATGATTGTATAAATATCAAAAATGGAATCTGAAGAGGTACTCTCAGACAGGGTTGATGAAAGACATACATCTGCATTTGATCACCTGATCTTTTTCTTTCACCAGAAATGAGCCACTCATGTAGCACCTGTCCATTCTTCCCTTTCTCTCGTCTCTACAACATCCATTATTCATGAACGTATTAGACTGGCCTGTTGAGGAACACTTACATGACATTCACAATATTCATATTTCATGACTGTTGTAGTTTGATTAAAGTGTCTTCCTTCTCCATGGCCACTACCTCTCTTAGGAGAGGATTATGCCAAGATTAAAGTAGTTTTTTAAACAACTCTCCCTCCCTCCCACCCTACTTCCCTCCATTTCTCCCCCTGCCCGCACGCCCGCCCTCGCTCCCTCCTTCCTTCCCTCCCTACCTCCCTCTCTCCACCCACCCTCCCTCTGTCTAGGGGCGGTGAGTTATTGCGACAGTTTGGAGTCTGAGGGGACTGGGAGCCAAATGAAAATGCAGAGTAACAGTGGCTGGACTGAGATGAACTACAGCACGTCTACATTTTTACCGAGAGACACATCTACCCTTCTCATGGTGACAGACGATAAATGGGGGTCAGATATCATAAGACTGTATCTATTTATCTTTCATCTCAAGAAACGTACAGTCCAGGGGGAGTTTTGAACCTACGACCTTGTCAGCTACAGTCAAAATGCTCTAACCACTGAGCTATTTCCACCCCTTAGTTCTTCTGGATCCTTCTTAGTATAAGTAAGATAAAACCAAAACCATAACAATGTAAACTAACATGTTTTACACAAACTGCAGAATTTATACAGTCTAGGCATTCATCCAGTGTTTTATGCATAGTACTGTGTGTTTATAATGTGTTTAACAATGATAACTTAAGGTGTACATAAAAAGTAAACGGTACAGTTCATAAACTTCAGTTCTAGCTGATCTTGTCTGTTTGTGAATACTCTTGCAGGGCTTTCTAGTCGGCTATATGCACACTACAGTGATACGTATTTCCAGAGAGAAATAGTCCAGGTTTGGAACTTCCGGTGAATTTACAAACTTGACTTTTAATAACCAGAAAAGATTATGTTAACGCATAGCTATTGTTCTATTAAAGAACGTCATTTTACATTTAGCAGACGCTCTTATCCAGAGCCACTTACAGTAAGTACAGGGACATTCTCCCCGAGGCAAGTAGGGTGAAGTTTCTTGCCCAAGGAAACAACGTCATTATTCACGGCCAGGAATCGAACCAACAACCTTCAGATTACTAGCCCGATTCCCTAACCGCTCAGCTATCTGACTCCCTGATTTTAAAGTAATGTGTGCATATAGTGATGGTGATGTTTTCTGATTGGCTTTTTACTCTGTAAAACTCGAGACAACTATAATCTCAGTATGCCTGCGCCTCGACCATTAATTGTATATAGCGGGGACAAGTTATCCCTCATTTGCTTTCTCAGCATGAGAAATGGTTGAAATGGGTGAGAAATACTTGTTGTGTTGCGTGAGAGCATGAGAAATGAGAGCCCTGCTGTATGTGTTTGAGTGCTGGTGTCCTCTCTCTCTCTCTCACTCTCTCTCTCTCTCTGTGTTTGTGTGTGTTCTTGGTTGTGTGTGTGTTCTGGTAGTGTATCCGTGTGTGTGTTCTGGTAGTGTATCCGTGTGTGTGTGTGTGTGTGTGTTCTGATAGTGTATCCGTGGGTGTGTGTGTTCTGGTAGTGTATCCGTGTGTGTGTTCTGGTAGTGTATCCGTGTGTGTGTTCTGGTAGTGTATCCGTGTGTGTGTTCTGGTAGTGTATCCGTGTGTGTGTTCTGGTAGTGTATCCGTGTGTGTGTTCTGGTAGTGTATCCGTGTGTGTGTTCTGATGTGTGTGTCCCTCCAGGGTGGCCCAGCAGTTCTCAGCAGTCTGGGTCAGAGCAGAGAGATGTGAAACTGCGCCAGAGAGATGGAGAGAAAGAGGGAGAGAGATGGGGAGAGACATGGGGAGAGAGAGAGAGAGAGAGAGAGAGAGAGAGAGAGAGAGAGAGAGAGAGAGAGAGAGAGAGAGAGAGATGGGGAGAGAGAGGGAGAGAGGGAGAGAGAGAGAAAAAGAGAGAAAGAGAGAGAGAGAGAGAGAGAGAGAGAGAGAGAGAGAGAGAGAGAGAGAGAGAGGGAGGGAGAGAGAGAGATGGGGAGAGAGAGAGAGAGAGGGAGAGAGGGAGAGAGAGAGAGGGAGGGAGAGAGAGAGATGGGGAGAGAGAGAGAGAGAGAGAGAGAGGGAGGGAGAGAGAGAGATGGGGAGAGAGAGAGAGAGAGGGAGAGAGATGGAAAGAGAGGCTGGCTGTTGAGGCTGGATGGGGTTAACGGCTCTGTGCCAGGCCGTGGCTGTCCCAGTGGGTTCTGAGAAGTCAAGTTTCTGCTGAGTAAGCAGAGTAGCCAGGAGGCTGAAACACTGCAGTCCTGCTTGAACACAGAGAGACTGACCCCAGTCATCCTAGCACAGGCAGTACCATCGCACTGTAGCACTGTTTATCAGAGACATGGGACACACACACACACACTCAAGTACACACATACACTCTTGTTTTTCTGTTGATATTATATCACACAGCTATCTGCTAATCACATCATACATGCATGCCTGGCAGTCTCCATGTCAATCCACAGAAGATCTACCTGTCAAATCAAATCAAATCATAATTGTGTAGGCCTTTTTACAAGCAATGTCACAGAGGGCTTCACCTAAACAAACCTAAATATAAAACACTCAGAAGGGGACAGATTCAGTGAGGGATCTTTAACCCTATCAGACGGTTGGTGACCTGTCACATGTACCTGTCCCCCCCCCCCCCCATCCAACAGGCTCCTCCCTGGCTCTCAGGCTCCTCCTCCTGCAACAAGGACTCATCCACCTCACCCAGCCAGGACTCACCCAGCTAGGACTCATCCAGCCAGGACTCATCCCCCTCACCCAACCAGGACTCATCCCCCTCACCCAACCAGGACTCATCCATCTCACCCAGCTAGGACTCATCCACCTCACCCAGCTAGGACTCATCCACCTCACCCAGCCAGGACTCATCCTCCTCACCCAGCTAGGACTCATCCACCACATCCACACACTCCTTCCAGAACGCACCTTGAGTTAATTTCCTCATTCATTTACTCTATCAGTCATGTTCATCCTTAAAATAAAGCCATGTGTATCCAGCTGTGTGTGAAGCCTTTAGACTCATCCACACATGAATAATAAATGCTGATTACAAAGCAGAAAGAAGTGTTGTGATGTGCTTGTGTTAAATGTCATCCTTTAGCTCTCATAGGCACATTTACATGGTCATTTACATACTCCCCCCCACACACACAAAGACTGATACCTGAGGTAATGAATGTACAGTACACAAAAACAGGCACACACACTGAGAAACACAACCCCCCCCACGCAGCCACACAAACACATGGTTTCACTGCGTCAGACTGTGACCGCCAGTCAGCCTGTGGCCTGCGTTACTGCCTCTAACCTGCACAGCGTTTATTATGGTGGAAAAGCCCTTCTCTCCACCCACGCCACCCCCTCCCTCTTTCCCCTCCATCCTCCAACTCCCCCCCCCCCATCTGTGACTCACACCGGCCCCCGCTCTTGCACTCTCCTCTCCTTTTGCTCTCTCTCACTCTCTCTCATTCCACTCTCTCCTTATACTTTCTCTCTCTCCATCTGTCTTGCTCTCTCCATCTCCTCCCACCCTGCACTGCTCTCCATCTCATTACACTCACTCTCAGACATGAATGTCACCACTGGGTTTTCTTCTTCTCTCCCGTCTAATCTCCTTCGTCTACATCGCCCCTCCTCCTCCTCCTCTGTCCCCTTTCCCTCTCTGTCTCCTAGCTGTGTCTGTGTCATGAGGGGTCCTGTTCTAATTCACAACGGACAGAGACACGGCCTGTATACCGAACCTCCATGTTGGTTTTTTCTCTCTCTCCTTTCATTTGATTATGCAACTGCACCCCGTGGACATTGAATACACAGGAATCATATTATACCAGCCGATCATGAGAGAGTAGGGCTCAGGACGGGCTAACACATTTAACACACAGGCAGGTGAGAGAAAATCCATCAGCCGGATGGTAATCTCTGATCATGTGCTGCTAATATCCTGCACAGTTGCTGTACTCCATTGCCAAAAGGCAAACTAGATGAAACAATGAAAATCTGTGACAGTTGTTATTTGAAAAAAAAAGAATTGAGATCAACAAGATTTCTTTATCGTGGGTATTCACAGAGATCTCTCTTCTATTCAGATTTATAATTTGTTGAATTGATACCAAGACAGCCATGGTGGCTATGAAAACAATGGGCACATACAAGGCCGCCATCTTGCCACATTGTGAGCTGAGCTGAGACAAGTTCCTGTTCATGCAGCTTTTTTGTTATTGTGGTTGTTCAGCTTTCACGTTAGACTCATGGAGGACAGACCTCCAGCGAGGAGAGCACTCCTGTCTCCAATGAAGTTGTGACAAACAGCACCCCCTGCTGGCCTGTCTGTAGAACACATCCTTCTCGTCAGAAAATAACAGACTGTTTGGTAGAGTGCGCGCGCACTCTTCGTGTTACAGTGTGACAGACCAGTAAAACGAAACTAGCACACAACCAATGAACTGAAACCATCACAGAACCAACCACGTGTACCATGATTTACAAGGACACAAAGAGGTTTTAAAGACTGTGTGGGTGTGTGTGTGCTAGCTTGTCCTGTTACCTGCAGAGCGAGGGCTGTGGCACAGCGTGTCAGACAGACGGTGAGGGAGAAAGGAGACGTGACACACGCCAACTACCTGCCGCTAGCTCTGATCCTCCCACATCATTAAACCTTCTGCAACTGCAGAGAGAAAGGGAGGGGGGTGGAAGGGAGGGAGGGAGGAAGGAAGAGAGAAGGGGGTAGAGAGAGGAAGAGAGTGAGGGAGAAAGAGAGAAAGGGGGAGGGAGGCAGGGAGAGAAAGGGAGAGGAAGAGAGTGAGGGAGAAAGAGAGAAAGGGAGGGTGGAAGGGAGGGACGGAGGAAGAGAGAAGGGGGTAGAGAGAGGAAGAGAGGGAGGGAGAAAGAGAAAGGGGGGAGGGAGGGAGAGAAAGGGAGAGGAAGAGAGTGAGGGAGAAAGAAATGGGTGAGAGGGGGAGAGAAAGGGAGAGACAGAGAGAGAGAGACAAAAAGAGAAGAGAGAGAGAGAGAGAGAGAGAGAGAGAGAGAGAAGCAGGCAAGGCCAAGGACAGGACATGTGCTGTATACTTTAGCCCTCATTCTACATACTTGAAATACAAACACATCCTGACATTAGGTACACATCAGTTCTACGTGATAAAGCGATGGAGGACAGCTGGGTAGAAAATGCACAGATCCATTTATTCACTGAATATGCTACAGAGTACAAACACAAGAACCTGTGATCACATGGCACTAGTGCACTGTGTAAAATCGCTTTAAACTGAACATCTTTCCTTCATGGCATGTTGTTGGTAAGTAGGCCATCTCCTACACTACTGATGCCCATCTGCACATGCCTGTCTTAGGACTATCTCCTGTATGGTCCAGTACAGAGCTGGGACCAGCCAGAACACAGAGACCAGCTGCAGATGCACTGCTCTTGATTTGCTCCTCTAGTTGGTGACCTCAGACAGCTCCAGAGATTTCTTCTGGATGTTCATGCTGAAGGGCATCAGGAAGTCCTCAAAGTCCACCTCGTAGGAGAACCTCTCCCTCCGCCTCTCCTTCTTCTCCAGCATCTGGCTGCTGGTGAGCTGCTTGCCCCTCACCTGGAGGACGAAGTCAGCCGTTTAAACTGGAGCTTTTACCCATTCAGCTGACGCTTTCACCCAAAGTGACATACAAATAGGGCGTAAGGTAAATACATCGGGTAATCAAGGATCAGATCAGTATTACAGTGGAAAACCAACAAACAGACACACAAGCGCAGGATGAAATCAGAAAAAGTTTTTTTCTTATATGGATTTTACTTTTTTTCTTAAATCACAGATTTGTAGCCGACTTGCATCCATATTCACAACTTCCACATGAATAAAGTAAAGTCTTCCACATCTACAGGACCTTTCTACCATAGAGGAAAGGTCAGGAGTTAGGTCTGAGAATGGCCGTACCGTTTTGGGCAAAAAGCTGATGTCCACTTTGCCTAGTTTCCCCTGGGTGATCTGGGAGCTGTGCATGACAACAGTTTCCTTCATGGAGGCTTCTTTCTTTGCCAGCTTGTGGGACGGAACTGAGTTCAGCGTTTCAGCGCTCTGGAGGGGGTAACCATAGCAACAAGGGTCACCAAGGGCACGACCCCTTAAATTCAGGCAATACCAAATCAAAGATGTTCAAATCCAGTCGATAGTATACAATATTATATACAAGTGTTTTGTCATCATATACACGTTTAATATGAAGTCTAGCCTCTGAAATGAGACCCAGCTGTAATCTGACTGGACGCTCCAGGGGGGCTGTGAAAGCAACACATAAGTAACATCAACAATTAGCTCCCTGTGTCCGTGACTAGAGACTGGAATGTCCGCTTGTCTCCAGCTACTGTGTCTGTGGTTACTAAGATCCCCACAGCAAGCTGGTCTCCAGCTACTGTGTCTGTGGTTACTAAGTTTCCCACAGCAAGCTGGTCTCCAGCTACTGTGTCTGTGGTTACTAAGTTTCCCACAGCAAGCTGGTCTCCAGCTACTGTGTCTGTGGTTACTAAGATCCCCACAGCAAGCTTGTCCATGCGTAACTCAACACGGCTCAGCTAATTTGCTTACAACTCGCCGGGGTAGAGTAACAGCAGCTTGTGTTTCATGTTGATAGGACTTCAAGAGCAAAGAGGAATGTGTGTCTTGCAGTGTGTGTCTAAAACTGAAAATATTGATCCACTATTAGCAGCTTGAAGCCGATTCCAGCCCCCATTAGTGTGCAGCTGGTACCTTTTCTGTAGCGGTAGCTGGTTTGGGTTTCTGTTGTGGTTGTTTTGCAGTCTTGGCTTTCTTGTTCTCTTTGGGTTTAGGCAGAGTATCAATCTTAGCCTTAATCAAGTCCACAATCCGTATGTCTGCATAGGCACGAGCTATGGCCAGGCAATTTTGTTCTGTAACGAAAATTCAGGACTCAAAACACAGGCAAAAATCAGCGACAGTCCCCGAATTAAGAAATATCCCAACCATGACAAACAACAGAGAAAACTGAAGAGGCAAGATCAAATGAATGATCACGTTTTAGTTCGCGATGCTGACGTCACCTTTCTTGTTCTCTGCGGCAACGTCGGCCCCAGCCTTGATGAGGAAGTCCACGCAGCAGAGCCTGCAGCTCTCGATGGCCCTCATGAGGGGCGTGGCTCCGTTCAGTGCCGGGGCGTCCACCGAGGCACCTCGTTCCAGCAGCAGCTCCACGACGTCCAACTGGCCGGCGTGGCAGGCATGGTGAAGTGGCGTCCAGCGGAACTGGTCACAGGCGTTTACATCAGCCCTGGGGGGGTAATCGAACCGGCAACCTTCTGATTACGAGCCCAATTCCCTAACCGCTCAGCCACCTGACTCCTCCTGTCTTACCCCTGGAAGTCTTACTCCTAGAGCTCTAACACCAACACCCCTGGCTGAAATCTACCCCAGGATATCTTACCCCTGGCTGAAATCTACCCAAGGATATTTTACCCCTGGCTGAAATCTACCCCAGGATATCTTACCCCTGGCTGAGATCTACCCCAGGATATCTTACCCCTGGCTAAGATCTACCCCAGGATATCTTACCCCTGGCTGAGATCTACCCCAGGATATCTTACCCCTGGCTGAGATCTACCCCAGGATATCTTACCCCTGGCTGAGATCTACCCCAGGATATCTTACCCCTGGCTGAGATCTACCCCAGGATATCTTACCCCTGGCTGAGATCTACCCCAGGATATCTTACCCCTGGCTGAGAAGGTAGTGAGCCACGTCATAGTTGCCGCTGGAGCATGCGGTCATGAGCGGGGTCTTGTAGAAGCGGTCCTTCACGTCCACAGGCACCCCCTGACTGAAGGCCAGGTCCAGAGACTCCAGGTCTCCGGTCTTTACGCTGTAGCTGATGTTGATGTAGACCTTGTCAGGCTCGTCCATGTACCAGGCTGAGTCGTCCTGGATGGGGTGGCTGGGAGGGTGGTCCCGGTCGAAGCGGCTGAGGTCGGTGGCGAGGTGGTGGGTCTCAATCATGAAGTGAGGTGGGCCGCCGTCGTCCCGCCGGTGGATGAGCTCCGAGGGGACAGTGCAGATGGGAAGAGGAATGGTGATCTTCCCTTTCTTCTTCCCTTTCTTCCCCGCTCCTTTCCCCCCTTTTTTCTTCTTGGGGCCGTAGGAGCTCATGACGAAGGGCTTCTGAAGGTACTTGAGGCCTTTGAAGAACTCGTTGACGCTGATGATGCCTTCTCTCCTCTTGTCGTGGGCCGCGAGGATGGTGTGAAGCTCGTCGAGTTCTGCCGGCGCATGGTGGCCCTGCAGCACGGAGATGAACGTCTCCCCAGAAACCGAATCGGTTCCCCCTGACTCCTCCGCGAAGGCGTTGCGAAGGACGGTCTCGTTCTCGTAGGACCAATCGTGGAGGGTCAGGGCCCAGGGAGGGTTTGGATTGGACACGCCAGGCTTGGAGTACTTCCCTTGTAACCTCTCGGCCTTCTTTAGCTCCTTTGTGGCCGCCCTGTGGCCGTTGTCCTTGGCAACCTGGCGCGGCAACAAACCCTCCTGGTCCTTCAGCTTGGAGTTACAACCTGGAGACACATGGACGGAAAAGCACGGGTGACAATCTGCTTCAGAAGCTCACACTATAAACCAAGCTCAGTTGTAAGAGTTATGCAATGTAAGGTATTCATTTAGCTGATCCCAAATGAGGACAGGGGGGATTTGGACCTGATTTATAGATCTGCAGTTTAATGCTCTTCCGCAGAGCTATACCCATCCCCAGAGGTTTATCGTCCAAAGGAGGTGTAATTAGAGTTTGGCTGTGTGGGTTATGGTTGTGAGGGCTATGGATGTTAAGGTTATGGATCTAAAGGATAGGGCTGTGAGGGTTATGGCTCTGAAGATAGCTCTG
The DNA here is from genome assembly GCF_038355195.1 of Osmerus mordax. Lineage (NCBI taxonomy): Eukaryota > Metazoa > Chordata > Actinopteri > Osmeriformes > Osmeridae > Osmerus > Osmerus mordax. The sequence goes on along the minus strand of NC_090057.1, from coordinate 5,079,415 downwards.
TCACTAACAGCCTCCCTGGTACCTCTCTGAGCCAGGAACCGGCAGCAGTCGGTGAAACCACCGTAGGCCCCGTAGTGCAGAGCAGTACTGCCCTCCAGGGTCATCACCCCCATATCTGCTCCGTACGCAGACAGAATCTGGATCACCTGCACAGGAAGGATAGTCAGCGTTCCTTGACTCACAAATAACTTTATTGCCAGTAACTGTCTCTGCACCACACCGTCCTTGGGGAACATTCCTGTAACGGCTATAAGCTGACAGATGAACTCACAGGACTCTGAGCTCTAAACATGAGTCATCAGCAGCAGTAAATACCAGACTGCCTCATTCTTTTACAGCCACACACTCACTGGGACCCACCTCGAAGAAACCGCCCATGGCTGCGAGGTGTGTGGCATGGAAGCTCTTCTTGTCCAGGGCGTTGGGGTTCCCTCCCCTCTGCAGGATGGCTCTCACCAGCTGGAGGCACCCTGCTCGGGAGGCCTCCATCAGGGCTGTCCGGCCGGTTGCCTGGAGACAGAGAGACGCTGAGCCTTCACAATATGTTTTGATAGATACTTGAATGGAGAACATCAGAACTTGAACAGAGGACCTTTAAGAAGATGCTGATCTCTGTTCGAACAAGACACACTCTGTTTGAACACGTTCAGGTTTATTGTCATGTGCACGTACATTACTGACATTGAAATGCTTGTTTTTCAGGCTTCCCCAAACACTGCAAACAGACTTTGAGAGAGGACTTCAGACTCAAGCATCCAACCCCCTCCCAACCCCTCACCACCCCACCCCCTCTTCTAACCTCATTGGTTGCGTTGGGGTCAGCACCACTCTCCAGCATCCTGAGACACATAGTGGCACATTCTGGTGCCTGCTCACACGCCAGCAGGAAGACTGGCGCCCCGGCCAGCGACACATTGTTGACATCAGCGTTGCCTTTCAGGCCCGCCTGCATGCAGCGTGTATGGCGCTTGGTAGGGACCATACAGTAGAAGAGCATGCCTGGGAACACGGCCAGGAAGGGCAGGGGGACCGGGAGAGAGATCAGAGGGGAAAGAAAGAGGAAGAGACCAGACCAGCGAACCCAGCCAGATCCACAGGCTCAGATTACCCAAGTGGCTTTGCAGGAGAGGATCAACTTCTGGGTCTGATCTGTAATTAGATGTGGCCATTGTTGCTGCCTCTCCCCTCCCTGTCCCCTCTCTTCCCCCTCTAAAGAGCCTTGCCGTGTCATTTACTGTAATGGAAGCCTGTCCGGGTTGGACTGCGATTGAGGCAATTATGATAATTGGTTTAAAGGAGCTTTATAGCAGTGCCATTGGTTGGATCCCACGCAATTTGAGTAACCAGGGATACTGAGCTCATCAATATCTAAACAGAGAGGATCATGCATTTTGATGAGTCAGACACAAGTCAGGCATTCAACACAAACCCTTTGTCTGACTGAAGAAAAAAAAGAACACACTGTGTGTCAGTCCCATAATCACATACAATGGAGGACCAGGGGTACTGTGCTCTATGTCAGGAGGGCCCTGAGGACCAGGGTTGAAGACCACTGCTCTATGCTATCTGACTCTATCCCACACAGAGTATCAGTGTCTGTTACTAACCCTGCTCCAGAGCCTGTGCAGTCCTCCCCCTCACCTTTCCCCTCCGAGTCCACCAGGCTCATGTCAGCGTTGCTTTCGGCCAGCAGGTTCACCATGTCGATGTGGCCCAGCTCTGCGGCGAGCATCACAGGGGTGCGACCCCTCGTGTCCTGGATGTTGGGATGGGCGCCCAGGGACAGCAGGAAGCTGACCATGTCTGTGTTGTTGGCCTCTGAAGCCAGGTGGAGAACACCGGTGCCCTGCTTGGGTTCAGTCAGGTTGATTAGCTGGTCCACCCCCATGCTCACCATCGTCTCTATCCGGGATTTGTCTCCATCATGGACGTGCTGTAGCAGTTTGTAGATCTGAAGCACCTGCAGACGACCCTCTGCAACTCGACTCTTCATCCCGTACTGTACTCTTTCCCTGTACAGGACGACACGGTAAATGCGTATGTTTGGTGATATTAATGAGTTCGATTGAAAGAAATAATGCTTCTGTGTTTAAGGAACGAACCAAATTAGCCGATTAACAATTGCGACTGGTTAAAAACTACTGTACTGTATACATTAGTTTCACTTGATCTCAAATTTAGTTCGAAAAAAAACAAGTCTCATTACATCAAAACAATATTAGAACTTTACAGTAGCTCTACTACAGTAGTAGCCTACTATTCTGTTATCGAGACCATCACTCTATTACTATACCTTATTCAAAATCTTGGAACGAAGAAATAGGTTGTGTTCTCCTTTTTATTGGTGTGGAGGAGCCACACATAATACGCGATGAAAACGATCGATACAATTCTGAAGTTTCAAAAGGATTTCTTCCTTGGTAGGCTACTTTGTTTCAAAGCGCAACCTCTTACTTTGTTTCTGCCGGCAGAGACCTCATCTCCATAGCAACATAACGCGCGCTGAAGATCAGGGACTGGCTCTGAAGAACGTTCTTTTAAAGCCCAGACCGAGTTTTGACAAAGCTTATGCTATCAGCCCGTCTCAGTGCCTCGACATTCTCAAGTAGGTAGAATTACAGTTCCTTTGCACTTCAGCGACGTCGCATATATCAGTTGACATGGTCTTGGAAGTTACTTTGAGTGACAGGGAAATGACAGTGTTTGAGAGGGTCACACTAGGAGGATACTTGATGACTCTACGCGATAAAGAATACGATACCGCCACTTTCAAAATCATTTAAATTTGTCAGGGTTGTTCAATGTTGTGTCGAGCTATAAATATGAACGCTAGATGTCACTTGTGTAACACAATATCCATTTATAAAGAATGTTTCTCAGCCACAAAAAACAACCACCAGCGAAGAAGCTGTGTAAAACGTAGTAGGCCCTATCTGTATTATACACGTGGAAAACATACCTAATAAAAATAAACACTGTGTTAAGTCATGAGACATACTATTATGACAACATTATACAAAATATTTACATTCTATCGATGTTGTAAATGTATAGAAAATATTATTACAAAATTGCATTGACACAACACACAAGCAAGTTAAATGTTGTGTTACTGACTCTGGATATCCTGGAAATGTAGGTACCTTTTCTGGCATAGTGACCAAAACAAAGTACAACCTAAACTCTTTAAATCCCTGTTGTTGCACTGACAGATAAAGCAAATACAGCCAGATTGTGCTGTGTGGTGGCCGGTGAAAGATGAAATTTAAAAATACTTTAATTCTGAGGAAGGCAGAGTTATTAGACCACTAAGAACACAGGAAGCAGCTAATCTTGACACTAGGGTGACGTGTAGCCCTGTTAGTCCTTATCTGAGGCTGTAAATATGAATTTTCCTGTCAGTGGATCTGAAAGAAACTGCCTAACAAGGTTGGTTGATCCTCTACAAAGTTTATATGACCCAGTATAATCAGTGATTCCAAAAAATCCCCTGTCCTCCCCTTGTCTTTGCCCCTGTGTCCTTGGGCAGCCCTCAATGGAATGTTCCTAAAATTGACTCGATAAATCGACTTTGAACTGGCAGGCAGAACCTTTGTAACTTCACTTTCATCTTTGCAGAAAATACTGCTGTATTGCTCACTAAACCTGACATTGTTTTTATTCTAAAGTAAGGAAAATACAAATGACAAAAGAGAAAACATTGAAATACTGTAGAAATATGTGCAATAACCTCTAACTATACCAGTCATAATCCGTGGGTGTATTATATAATACAAATATTGTTTTCATCCTTCATGATCCTTCAAAAACATTTTCCTTTTAAGATTTAAGTATAAGTGGGACCTCGAGGCCAGCTTACCATAATAACATTCAAGTGTATAGTGTTGCATACAATTGTTGAGTTAATGAAAAACCCTGCAGTGGCTTCTCTTTCCAAAAGAAATGAACGTAAAACACAAAAACATAAAATGGCTCTCAGCTCCGATGACTATTTTCCTTTTTTTAAAGCTGTAAAAAAAAAAAAAAATCTATAAAATTCAAAAAAGGAAACATTTATTCTTTTGTTCCTACTCAAATGGAACGTTTAGTCTCTCTCAAACCCCTGCAGTACTGAACCAATCTCTCTATACAAAACACACACATACAGCACATCCCAATTTCCTTCCATCTCCATATCGGTCAAACAAACAACACCCCAGCACTGACACACAGCTGTCAGACAGCCTCACACAACCTCCCGTCCGATCACACAGTCTCATACAGCAGAATCCCGCTGAAGATAGTGAGGGGTTCCACTGAGTGGGCCAGCTTGCCGGTGACCAGGTCAATGCAGACCGTGTCTCCTATGTTCATGGGCAGGATGATGTTGAACACGGCCAGGGCCCCGGGGGTGAGCCTTGCCTCTGCCATGGGCTTCTCCAGGCCCTCTGGTTGGTATCCCGCCGAGTCAGCGCGAGCCATGCCGTAGTTGGACTTGGACAGGACCGCCTCGATCTTCACGTTCTTGTGGCCAGTCAGCGTGGCACTGAAGAAGTACTTTCCACTCACTGGAGCAGTGAAGTACCCTGGGATGGAGACACCATGTTTAAAGTGAATTGTGTTATGGTTATGTTGAGCTGAATTCAGTGTGTTATGGTTATGTTGAACAGAATTATGTTATGGTTATATGAAAAAATGTGTCAAGCATAGATATTATCTGAATGTTTTGATTTGGATGGAATTTTGCCATTTTAAAGTTCTTTCTCACTCGAGCTATTTCATCAGATGGGGATAAGTTCATACACTGGGGACGAGGTACAACTTCCCCTTTCAAGTGAGTGGGTTCTAATACCTGTCCGTGGGTTGTAGACATCCTTCTCGTTGACGAACACCTTGTTGAAAACGATGGTCCCCGCGTTGCCCATAGGACGCGTGAGGGCGGCAGAGAAGGACAGACGTGGAACGTGGGCGTCCGAGCCTGCAGACCCTGCCACAGCGGAAGGAACGGTCAACAGTCATAGCCTTCAGACGAAATCGATCCAGCATTGCATTATTCCCTTTTCATGTCTAATTCAAATAAACGACATACCTTCTTCCCCTCTGAGACCTGGAAGTAAACATCGAAAGGTATGTTAAAATAACGAAACAAATAGATTTGGCGTAACCTTTTATGTATATTTTTGACGTCATTCTTGGGCGCAGATGTACCATTCCGTGAGTAGTTACTTGTTTTTATGTTTCTGTTTTTCAGAGATCAGAGTTGTGTTTGTTTTACCTGGGGGTCCCACTGGGCCTTCCTTGCCCTGCTTGCCCGGAGGGCCGTCCCTTCCCTGGGGTCCTTTGGGTCCCGGGAGCCCCGGGAAGCCCCTCTCACCCTGGGGGCCTGGAAGACCAGGTGGGCCTGGTCGAAACAGACACATTTTGGAGAAAACACTCCAGAAAAACAGCATCGCCAGAAAGATATTTTTGTTCCATTTCTTATCTTTTCTATTGGATATAATACAGATACAGAAAATGACCTTCTCATCTACCACAAACACACAACAGAGAGACTTACAGTAAGTGAAAGTGACCAGGGTTACCGTTCATCATTGTGACATGCTGGATTCTTTCTCTGGTCTATTTTCAAATTCGACCTGACCTTGACTCCGACTCCCTTAACTGACTGCTCTTACCCATTCACACACACACACACACACACACAACGGCACTCGCAAACACACTTTAACTTGCGTCATAGACGCGCACCCAACTCACCCTCAAAGTCCTGTTCCCTGAAGCTGTAGAACTCCTCAAGCATGTTGACCACAGAGGAGTTCAGCCTGTGGATGTTCTCCTGGACGTTCTCCAGCTGGACCTTCTGGATGTTCTCGATAGCATCTCCGTGGGTCAAGACCGTGGCGTTCAGCCCGTTGACACAGTTCCAGAGGCCTGACACATGCCTGCTCAGCCCCTCTTTGATCTTTTGCAGGCTGTCAGATACAGAGTCCAGCCGGCCACACATGCCCTCCATCTTGGACAGCCTCTTGTCCAGGCCCTCCCCGGCCCGCCTGCACTCTCCCACCTCGGTCACGTAGTTGCTGGTGATCAGCTGGATCTCCCTGCCCAGGCTGCCAAAGCACCCCCTGCTGTTCTCGATGTGATCCTTCAAGTCCCTTTGCACCTTCTCCACCTGAGGAGACAGTGAATGTAGAATGAGCTGACTGGGTGTGTATCCCTTGAAATAGATTTGTTAACATTTAGATAATTAGTCACACAACTGGGATGTGTGCGGGATGTGTGCGCTTGCACTTATCATAATCCAAGTGTAAAGCAAATCTTAGCAACACGTGGTTATCGGTGTCATAACCACCTCTGAGATGATGTTGTCCTTGTCGTTGCTGAGGTCCGAGAGCGTGTTCCCGTGTCTCTGCACGGTGCGGCCCAGTCCCTTCAAGGTGTTGTTGATGGAGCTCAACGTGACCATGACCCCCGACAGCTCTCCCTGCAGAGACTTCAGGTCTCCCCCCAGCCTGCCGTTGTGAACGCTGTGGCCTTCCAGATGTTCCCTCAGATCCGTCAAGCCGTTCTTGCACTGCCCCGTGCACTCCTCCACCTCGTCTGTCAGCCTCCCCACCTCCTCCTGCAGGTTGGAGCACACCTGAGAGCAGGCCGTCTCATCCGAGTCCACCCTCCTTCGCAGGTCGGTCAGTTCCTCCCCCCACCTGTCGAGGGCGCTGTTGGTGGCGTTGGTGAACGCGCGAAGGTCGCCCTCCACGGAGGAGCAGACCGAACAGTCGTCCACCCCGCGGCCCAGCGTTTCCACCTCTGTCAGAATCCGGTTGAAGCGCTCTCCGTCCTCTCCTGTCACATCTTTGATCCTCCGGACATCTTTGGTGAGGTCCATCACTCTGTCCAAGAGAGAGTCTCCGCTCACTGACAGGTCATGCAGTTTGGTGTCAAACGTCTTGATGTCCTCCTTGTTAGCGACGACCATCCACTCCAGGGTTTTGATGGTGTCATCTGTCTTACTGCCCTTTCCACCCGGCCCACAGGACTCTGTGCACAGGTCGGTGGTGGATGTTAGCTTCCTGTCCATGACTGTAGTGACGTTCTCCAGATGGCTGAGACGTCTGCTGTGGTCTGTGACTGTGTCTCCTAAGACAGACAGGTCCAGCTCTATCTTGCCTATTTTGAAGCTGTGGTCGTCCATGCCGCCGAAGACCGTGTTGCGTATCTGGGTGACTTCTCTCTGGAAGTTTTCCTTCATGTTGTTTCCAGTGTTGGCACATTTCTGCTCCGTCTTCCTCATCGTGTTGTTCAGCCTCTTTTCCAACTCCCTCAGACGCCCGTTCAACCTGTCCTCGGTCAGTTTTCCTCTCCCTCCCCCTCCCCCTCCTCCTCCTCCTCCTCCTCCTCCTCCTCCTCCTCCTCCTCCCAATAGCTCCTTGTCCAGTCGCCCTTTGATGACATCACACCCTTCCGCTGTGGTGCTCACTTTGACCTCCAGGGTGCCCATCCGCGTCCCCAGGTCTTCCAGGGAGCTGCAGCAGCCCTGGACTCTCTCTGTCTCCCTGCGGCTGATCTCCAGGCTCTGGCGGAAGTGCTGGTCCATGGAGCTCAGGAGCTTCTCCAGGGCCCGGATCCTGTCCCGGTCCTCCTCCTGTTGCCTCCTCAGGTCCTCCACGCCTGCCTGGCAGGAGGAGCAGGAGAGGGACACCCTCCTCTCCAGCTCCCGTAGGATCTCCTCCTTCAGTGTGTCCAGCTGACTACCACCTGGGGGTCGACACAATGAAATACAATTACATTTTAGTTTTTTTAATGTACTGTTCCCTCACACCCACACACACACACACACCTCCACGCACACACACCTCCACCTCTGGCGACACCATCCAGCTCGTTGCCGTTGACCAGGTGGTTGTTGATGTTGTGGAGGGTCTGGTCGTGGACCTGGGTGCGGTTGTACAGCTGGTCCAGCCTGGTCTGGATGCTGGTGATGGTCTCCTTCATGTGGGGCTGGGCTGCGTCTGCGGGGGTGCGGCCTCCATTCACACCTGACCTGTTACGGGGGCCCAGAGGAGAGGTTACAGGACGGTACTCTTGAGGGTTTAGGTTGGTTTAGGTTCATTTACTGTTAAACAATGTTGGGTTCATATGTAGACCAATATTATGTACAAAATATGGAGGAAGGCATCCCTGACAAAACTGGCCTGCCTTTTCTTAAGTTTTCTTGAGTTTTTCCTTGTCTTCTCTGAGGGTAGAGGGAGAAGGAAGAAAGGTAGAAGGAGGAGAGGGAGGAGATAGGAAGAAGGAGGAGAGGTAGGAGAGAGGGAGAAGGAGGAGGGATGAGAGCCCCCTACCGGCTAGAGTCCTCGTGCAGCCGTCGGTTCATGCCATGCATGGTGGACTGCATGTCGTGGAGGTCCTTGGTGAGCCTCTGGATCTTCTCCTCAAGTTGCCTCATTTTGTCGTCGTTTCCTGGAGAAACACACAGGAGAAAACACAGCACGTTTGATGTCAAAATTGTGGTGGGGATGGGAGGTGGGGGTGAGGTGGGAGTGAGGAGGGGTGGTGGAAATGAGGATGAGGAGGGGTGGGAGTAAGGAGGGGTGGGGGGGTTGGAGTGAGCTGGGGTAAGGGGGTTGTGGAGTGGGAGAGGGAGAGGGTGTGAATGAGGAGTGGTGAGAATGGGGTGAAGCATTGAGGATGCGGGGGGGGGGGGGGGGGTGGTGAACACGTACCCTCTCCTCCCCTTTCTCCCCCCCTTTGACCACTTCCTGTGTTGTAGCCTGTCTGAGTGACTTGGGGTCTTCCTGCAGTGACCTCTGTCGACCCCTCACTGCAGTCGTCGCCCGAGTAACCGTGGCAACACTTCCACTCCATTTCTGTCACCATTTTGTAGGCCACCTTGTACCTGGGTCTCCTGTAGGTCCGATATCTGGGGATGCACAGGAAGTGAAAAGGTAGGTAAGTAATCAAATACAAAGTTAAATAATTCTTCCCAGGGCATGGCATTTTACAGATCCCTCTTGGATCTATTTGAATCGTATTTGTGTGTATTAATGTTGTAGTCAAGGAGGTAGACATCTTTCAATAGGTAATTGTTAGGTAAGCTTGCAACTTTTTAAATGAATTAAATGCAAGATAGTGAAATGTTTAGGTATCAATAAAGGAACATTAAGAATCACTGTGCTTGACTCAGCCCAGGTGGAATATTCCAGACCAACTCATGATCCTCCTCTTGGATCACTATTTGAATCAAACCTTTGCATAAATGTTATGTTTGGGACATACATTTATTTTTCTTTAATTTAAGAATGATTAATTGAATCATGTAGATCATCATAACATAGCTTTAGAAATGGGTCATGACTGGAAGTCCTGATGAAGATTTATGGCGGTTTATTTTTCAAACAAAGTAAGAATCACCGATTATATAACTTCATAAGGGTACAGCACTGTCTGCCACCCAGCCCAAACATGGTCAAACTTTCCTTGCCCTAATAAAGACTTCAATTTCCAGCTTCCCACTCGGCGAGAGCGTGAGAAAAACAAAGCAGGCACACTCTCAGAATGAAACCAACCACAGAAATGAAAGAAAAACCCTCTAATGTTCTTAGTTTTTTTGGTGTGGAGCAGCAGTGGCCAAACTGTTGGTGGAAATCACGTGCCAACTCATTCATAGACTATGAGGGAGGGAGTTAGTGAAGGAGGAAGGGAGGAAGGGAAGTTGGTAGGGAGGGAAGGATGGAGGGAGGTAACGAGGGGGGTAACGAGGGAGGGAGGCAGGGAGGGAGGGAGGGAGGGAGGCAGGGAGGGAGGCAGGGAGGGAGGGAGGCAGGGAGGGAGGGAGGGAGACAGGGAGGGAGGGGGTTACTTACGTTGTCACCCTGGAACACTGACCCCAGGCACAGCGCTGGTATTCTGGCTTGACATACGTCTCCACCCCATCCTCCATCACACAACTGATGGTGCGTGTCACCACATAAGCACACCAGTTCCTGTAATATAACACACACACAGATGTACACACACACACACACACACAAAGGTATGACAGATGTTTTAGTGTATTAATATTGGCAGTATATACAAGTCAATATAGAACAGAATAATAAGCAGGAGTAAATTAATGTTCTGTGTTCTTCAGAAGTTCAGACACAGTATGACACACATACACACATTCTCCCTTACACACACACACACACACACATTCCCCCAGTGTTCAGTGCTACTCTATTTGTCCTCACCCCTCTGACTCCCACCAAACACGATGGAAAACACGCTGCTAGATTTCAGACACAGACAGTCTTTTGTACTGTCCTAAGGAGACATGTTCCATCATCATTTTCATATTGCTAATCCTCCAATCCTCCTTCAGCACTTTCTTGACTGTTATTACCCCCAATTAGTGTCACTCCCGGATTCAGCTATGCTGGACTTGAACTGTAAGAAATAGTGCACAAGGAGTTCCTTCATGTAGGAATTTCAATCAGCATCCCTCCCTCTCCCTGGTTAGTAAGACCTTGATCCCTCCCTCTCCAATCTTGTGTCAGACTGACAGAATGGGTTTATCTACCTTCTCCTCACCCCCTTAACGAACCCCTCACAAGGCCCAACTATCTACCGAGTTTGAAAAAACGAACGCGAGACAACGTTTCTGCAGAGACTCTCGAGAATGATGCATACCATTAAAGGCCAAGGCTAGAACAGACTGACAAGATTATTTGTTTTTCATCACGAGAGACTGGTGTTGACAACCAGCAATGTTAATGAATCCAGATTAACTGTCCAGCCTGTTCATTCTCCAATCCAGCCCCCTACGTATGGTGTTGTGTCAGCCTGTTAGATGTCTGATAGCAGTGAGGCTGCTTCAACCAGCATGGTCAACTCGTTCATTATCATGACTAATTCCCGACCAGGGTCCCCCGGACAAGCAGAGATAAAGCAACAGCAGGGAAGCGTTCTCACACGTTCGGACACAGAACAGACACTGGAATTCGTGTAAACAAACTTCCTCTCCCGGCTGCCTCCCATTGTACACGTGAGCACTCCCCACCTCTCTTTCCAGAGGTTTCCTTCAACGGAATACGTGAGAAGTGCCTTTATTTGTGAGTATCTACACGCTTGTGAGTGTGTAAGAGAGGAATGGTTAAAAAAAAAGAAAAAGACAGAGAGCGATGGAGAGAGAACACGTGTGTGTGTGGGAGTGTGTTTTTGTGTTGACAAGCATTACGGTAGCCTATGTGTGTTTGATGCTTGCGCATAACAGGGTTAGACATTGATTGAGATGTATCTATGTTTGCTTTCAGTGTTGCTGCTAAATAAATGGCCTTCATAGAAAAATTAAGTTGAATATTGAAGTGATTATGTGAAGGCCACAGTAGCCCTCACCTCCTCCAAGCTTCCTGACATGAAGAGAGAGGTTTCACCTCCATCCAATAAAACCACATTATTTAACCCTTGTGTTATCTTCGTGTCATTCTGACCCATCAGTCATTGTGACCCACCGTCGTATTGCGACAAATTTACCTCATACAAAAACAAAGTGAAGCATTTTCTTTTAACTGTCGGGCTGTCTCAGACCCCCCACATTGGAATGGTTAAAAGAAAATTATTTTTATTTGTTTTTGTATTGGGTAAAATTGGGTAAACACAACGATGGTTCGTTATGAACCTTTGGGTCATGTGACCCGAAGGCAGCACGAGGGTTAACACAGCCAGGGTGAAATCGCTCCGATGAAAGTCCCCCAAACTTAACATGTTTTCACCAGTGTGAAAAAACCCATCAAAGACTCAATGGACTTGGCCCGATATTTGTTTTCCCAGTTCACTAAGATGGGGCTCTTGACATCTTCAAAGTTATATCCTCTAGAAACTGCAGCCACTATAAACAACTAACTATTTTCAGCCCTAGTAGCCCAACCGTGTGAAAAGATGTTTGAAAGAACAAAATGATTGAGCTCATGCTGGTGTGTGAATCATCTGACATTTGCCTGCTCTTTCTTCAGATACGCATTTAGCACCATATTTGACACAGCAGTAAAATAACTGCTGAACTAGCAGATGGAGCGCAAGAAAACAACATTATACACACAGAGTAATAAACATTCTCCATCTCATACATCCACCCTTGAACACCCCCACCCTCCCACACCCCCCACCCTCCCACAGTCAGACTCTACCAGGTTACTGGGCTTTTACACGTAGGGATTAGCATATTCATGCTTCAGTCTGCTGGCGTTCAGGTGGTTATGAGTTGGCAAGATCATTGCCGTTCTTCCAAGCGTAGCTCCATGTCTTCTTATGATGTTTATGGAGCAGTAACTCAAGCATGGGGGGGCCTGCACCTGCCCGGGGCTCCGTTTATACCCTAATAAAACCCCCTCCTTCTGGAGGCAGGGTAATAACTGCCAGGGGCTTGTGATACAATGTGAGATTTCAACCCCCCTAAAAGCAAGTAAATCTCTCTCTGTGGAGCCCCACATCGAGAACCTGGAAAAACATCGGCGGGCGTATTAAATAACCCCCTTAAAACCAAGGAGGAAGCTAATCTAGTTACAAAGAGATGGCTTCAGCCCAGATCACAAGCTTCCACTGTGACGGGATCTTCCTATTGACTAGAGGAAGAGGCACCGTGACTACAGGATTCTCAATGAATTCCAAAGAGGGGTGTTTGGGGTGGGGTCAGCTCAGTTTGACCTCTAGGGCAGGCCTGAGTGTCCTTGTAAAGGCCGCCCCCTGCCAAGTCCTTCTCGTACGTGCACACACACACTCCCACACACTCCCTCCGTAAGGGATGACATGGCTGCAAAAACTCCCCTCGTAATGTTTAGCCTGAGTGCTGGCTGTGATATACAGTGTGTGTGTGTGGGACGCACTCATGACACAGTTTTATGCTACGTCAGTGCTACGATTGTTTCTTTTGGTTGCTTGCAAATGTTATAGCCATTTATGGAGGTGTGTTACACTGCAGTTTAGCCACATCCCAGTCTCTTCATCCTTCTGGTGCAACTGATGAAAAGACACCACTGTGAGTTTCTGGATGATTCTCTCTCTGTTTTAACTTCCCATCTGATAATCAAGTCAAGATAATGAGATTAAAATTATAAACTATTTTTCTGGCACATGGATGAATAGGTTGACAATGGGGAACTGGGCTCAAAGCCCCTGAGAGACTGTACAGACACAAGTTCACAACTCTCTTTACCACTTATGGAATATTTCACACATCTGTCAAAACAAATCAGTGAGTTCAAACAGATGTCGGAGCAGTAGCTAGCCGGCACCGCTGGCCAACTGGATGCATTAACACAGCAGCAGGCAAGCCTGGCTCCTTCTCAGGCTGTTGGTTTCAGCAGGAGTGCAGTTAAGGACTCTCTCTTCTCTCTTTACTTTCCCTGTAATTCTCTCTCTCTCTCATTTCTCTCTCTTTCTCACTATTTTCACTCTGTCTCTCACACGCTCTTTCCCATTTTTATTGTTTTATTCTCCATCTCCCTCTCTATCAGACCCAAATGACTTTCAGTGATGTGCCTCATGGTAGCTGTCATCTAGGCCTGAGTTCAATACACACAGAACCGCTAGACTCCTCACTCACAGTAGCACTGGCTTCGTGGATCAGAGAGGAACATGGAGCTCTCGTTGCACCCCACCACCCCTCTCCCCCAACCTGACCCGTCATCTCATATTTAGTGGTGTAGAGGTCTGCCCCTCATGGACCCTAAACTTGAGGGTCCATTACACGCATGGTGCCAATGAAGAATTATAGGGGTACCACTCAGCATGTGTGTGAGGTCCCAGTAATAGTAAACTTTAATGGGTTACGGGTTCATTTGTGTATTTGTTATTGATTTTCATTATTATTATAATTTTTGATTATCTTAGGGCTGGCGTCTATGCTCAACTCTCATTCCAGTTCATTTTCTTTTTGTTAAACGCTCAATCTCAACATTATCATTCTGTTTCTGTAAACACAACTTGTGTCTCAAAATTAGGCAAAACGAATTTCTTTAAATAGTAGTATTCATCATTTGTCACATTTTGTCAAGGATTGGAGCATTACAAGCATTATTGTATTCGATAACGACTTGGACTGAACGTTACCTGTGTCTACTTGCAACTCTACCCCCGTTCTGCGCGCTCGCGTGGGACTGGCTTAGACCCGCGTGAGGACTGGTTCTCGATGGATTCGATGATCCAAGACTCCAACTTACTCCAGGTAGTGTCAATAAAAGCAACAGGTATATAAATGACGTCTCCATTTTCCGCACGGATAGCCCACCGACGCATATATCCAATTGACGTCAAAGGCTGAATTCCATCGGTCCCAAGATCTATACTACTTTTTAAACAGTTTTGACGTTCAGCGGAGGTCTACAATCCATCCATTGATTTAATTTAAGTGATCAGGCGTAATCGTATGTTGTTGAAGTAGGCTATATTCCGTTAAAGATCCCGCTTTTAAGTTACTTAAACATTCAACAGATTTCCTCTTGCTGCATCATCGGGATGTTTGTTGCCAATAGTATTTTACATGTAATTAAAAAGGTATTCCGCTATAGTAGGCTAAGAACCAGTCCTCAACATCATGGTGTCATCGTTGAGGCAGTGCAGTCCTCCTTTGCCCTGTCCAGACCTCTCTCTCTCTCGCTCTCTCCCCTCCTTCTCTTTCACTCTATTTTTCCACTCTGGACTCCTGTTTTGAGACGGGAGACCTCTCCTCTTCTATTCACAGTCCCTCCCCCCAAACCTTCTCACCATTAGAAATTACTCCCAGTTCATAAACTGAGAGAAAGCACTCTAAACATATATGTAATTCAGCTTGTGAAGAGATCAGGATAGGATTGTTATTGTTACAGTCAGCTATAATGCATTCACTGTCTGAATCCTGCTTTCTTTATTGTCTGTTACTGTTCATAAATATCAGTGGAACGTTACTGAGAGAACCTCAGACTTCAGACACTCCACTTTTTCTTCCTTTCTCAATAACCTACCACATAGAAAAATCTGACCTGAGATACCGTGCAGTATAAGTACAGTATGTATTTCTTAATTAAACACTGAAAGCCTGTTTAAATTAGTAACCATTTTCAGATTCACTTCTATTTTATTCCATTGCTGGAGGGAAAGAGAACTGTAACAGAAACTGTTCCCTGATGCTTCGGTTTAGTCGAGAGAATAGAGCTGTCATGGTTGAATTCAGACCCTCCCCCTCTCCTCCTCTCCAGCCCTCCTTAAACGACAGCTAATCTGGCCGCCATCAGCTCCTCTGATGCTGTGCTGCTCTGCTCTCCTCCCCCTCGCAGGGCTGAGGGACAGCGAGTTCTGATGGTGATGATGACATCTAACAGGCCTGCCCGGGGGACCATGCTGGAGTTATCTGCTGTCTACATCCTCCTGAGGCCCTGGGACTCAGTTGTGGCCACTGTAGTGGACATAGGTGTGGGCTAGTAACTTTGTAATCGTACTGGGTTTTGTTTTGATTTTTTTGGTCCAATTGAGAGGACTTCCTCTGGGCTTTCTAATGATGTCACAAACGTGGACAATAGGAATGGTCGTGTAATTCTGGTTAGTTAATGAAATTATAGATGCAGAACTATAACAAGGAAGAAAGAAGAAAAAAAAAAAATTCATTAAAATGTTTATTTTTCCCATATTTCTTATGTATAGCAGATACATAATCCTCCACATCATCCACCTATTCCCAGGAGTGAATTCAGCATAACTTCCCCAGTCCTGGGTGTCTGATGTGGGCCATGTTTACCAAGTGAGCCCCCTGTCCATGGAGGCACCTTTTATCTTGCGATGTGGCAAACCGTTACCCTCCTCAGGCATTACTACCTGACCTCTACTTTCTTACTTTCTCACCACACTTATTTCAATGGGGTGTTGTAGGCTGATGAGCTTGTGTAGTTCACAGTGAACCAGAAACTTTTTTTTTGTGTGTGTGAATAATTAATCATGGTGAGTTGAGGTTTTACAGTAAATAGGGTGTTCGTCGGTCTAGCACTGACCCCAGGCACAAGGCCTGGATGGGCCACTGGACTATTGACCATAGCCTCTGGGATTAACATTCCTGGAGGCGCCACTGTTTATTTCTACTATAAATAGGGGGGGCTTAGGACAGTGGTACACAACCAAACAAATAAAGAGGGTTATCGTGCTGCTTAACAGGCCGGGCAGAGCTGGGTTTCAATCGAGAGTGTGGTGCAACTTCTGAATCAAGGTCAAGGGGGACTGAGACTTGGAGTAGACGTTCGTGTATTTCGTTGGAACCACGATTGAGTATGTTTTTCAAATGTGGGAGGGAGAGCTGGGTTCAGACAATTCTGAATGTTATGAGTAGTATTGCAACATCGTGGATGCCAACTGCCGTAAAACCACAAAAAGACGAAGAAGAATGTCATACAAGGACGACACGCATTTGGATTCTACAATGTAGCAGGTTCCTACCAGCATTTAATTGTTGAGCTATACAAATGTTGTTTAAGTCCAACCTTCTACGTGTTTTTTGGCGTCCAACTTTACATTTCACATTAGATTCGATTAATTTAGCAGACTTGAAGTGGCAAACCAGTTCAGTAAAGGTTATAAGGCTGGTGGTTTGCAGTTAGCTTACCCCACGCTGTTCTGATGTCCTGAACTGTTTACATTCTTTCAGGCTTGTCCTGTGTTTCACACTAACAGGGTCTTGCTGTGGTGTTTGGTTTAGCTATAATGGGATCCCCTCTGTCACCAGTTGTTATTTCGCACTTTGGAAAGACCCCTAAAAATGCCTGCGTGTTTGTGGTATGCGTGTGTTGTGTGCTGCTCTGTTATGGGGAAAGGGCCGTTCTGTTTTGGCAAGGCTTTTTTTTGCTTCTTAGATATCAGTTTCAGTTCGGTTTTACTAAGTCAAAAGTTATTTTTTCTTTTACGGGTTAACATTAGCATGTTTCTCGCATTCACGAAAGTTAACATAAATACATTCAATCAAATGCAAGTGACAGCTACACTCCCCTCTCTGAACACAAGTGCATTAACCTCCGTTTCTGGAAGCTTAAGGCTGTGCCTAGACCTAATTTAGTTCAATGTTTTGACATGGAGGGGGGTATTTTTTATGATGCTGTGACACCTTCACATTATGGAGATACAATGTAACGGCATAACCCAAAGCCTTCTCTTTGGGCTCCAGGGATAAAACCTAGTCGGTTTTCCTTGTTCAACATGGGTCAAAACTTTAGTTTCCACAAAAAATACTGTTAAAAGAGACAGTGTAACTGCAGTGGAGTTGTAGTACGAAAGTATTTTTTAAAGATTTGTAAATACCAATGAATGCCTCAAAACCTGAGGATCACCAAATGACCTCCCAGTGTGCCAGACTCACTCCTGGCCATCTTGTTTGTGGGTTGAATAGAGTAGATAGAAATTAACTTTATTTTGTCCCCAAAAGAACAAGTTATTGCACGGCAGTAAAAAACAACAACAATTGAACAAAAAACATCACAAGATACACACAATATCAAAAAGAGAAATAAAATATATGTTTCTGGACTGTTGAAATGGTTGTTGAGAGGCTGTTGAAAGGTTGTTTAAAGGTTGTTGAAAGTTCATTTCTTAGCAAGATGGAGATGATGGGTGGGGCACATGGGAAGCGATTCCTCCCTCATTAAGGCCATTATCCCAGACTCTTATCATCAAGGATGTTTGTTTTGAGAATAGTGCTGCGGTTGGCACAATCCACAGGAGGATGAGGTGGAGGCTTGTTATCTTTGTGTCAGATTCTTCCTTCTCCTCCTCTTAACGCCTCAGGGCTTCTCTTCTACACGATGTAGCTACCTTTACAAAAGAGTCACAATCTTTTCTTTGAGGGTTTCGGTTGGTTGTAGGTGCTGATCTGTGGGCATCTGTGAAGCACTCTGTAACATTGCTTTTTTCAAGTGCTATACAAATACAATTTGATTGGATTTTGTAAAGGTTCTACGGAAAACAGTCTGCATTTGGAACACTGTGACGCCTCTCAATCGTACAGATTGTCCATTGATTGATAACAACCGACCTCTTGTTGTGTGGGCTTTGGCCCAGGGCTGAGCTAATAAACAAACAAACAATCGGTAAGTATGTCCAGAATGTTTACGTGGATGTGGTAGAATAGACTGACCGGGAGTCCACAATGGTGAGACAAGGCCTCGGGCACAAGGAGTATGCAAAGACATCCCATCCTGAGTGTCCAACCTAGAGCGTGTTCTAGAATTATGGCTGCGCTGCTTTAACTGCATTCTAGAATTACGAGTACCCTGCAGAGATCCAATCACGCTCAAGTGAGGCATGAAGTGTTATCTCAGTATACAGATGACAAAGTCTGTAGCAGTGCACATTTATTTCAGAGCACAATGTTATACATGACATGAGAAGTCATGCTTGGATACAGGATACAGGATACTTATCCTCTAGCTGAAAGATGGAGGGAGACAGAGTGGGACAGATAAAAACAGAAGGAGAAAGACATGTTGCAGTGCTAACCTGTCTGATCTTTTAAAGCCCATAATCTTAGCTATAACTCTAACATAAATTGTGATTCCCTATCAGAATTCTTTAAAACGTGGTTGGCACTTTAGAAAACACTCCAATGGCACTTTAAGAAAAACAACAGATTTACAACGATTTCTTCATATATGTGAGTTTTCGACTGGCCCTAATGTTTCCCAGCTGCCAAGGCTCTCTCTTTCTCTCTTCAATCTCTCCCTCTCCACTCTCTCTCCCTCTTTCCCTCTCTCTCCTCTCTCCCTCACCTCTGTCTCCACTCTCCCTCTCTCCCTCTCCAGTTTCCCTCTCTCTCTTTCCCTCTATCTCGCACACAAAGTTTGTGGCTGCCGATTTGGCGTTCTTCTCCCATGGGAAAAAGCAACAATTCCAGCTTTCGCTTCAAAACAAGCTGGCTTTATGATCTGTTTTCCTCCATTAGGCACATTTTCAACATAGCGTGTGTTTTACTGTAAACTTCCACCATGAGGTTGGCAAATGGTCATGGGAAAACACGGGAGGTAAAATCAGTCAGAGTAGTATTTGTAAATGGTCATTTAAACTTTTGATGCAGGAGTAGACAACAGGAACGTAACGTGTACTGTCTTTATTTTTTAGTTTGAGCACTTTTGTTGTGTGTAACTACCACAGGAGGGTACAGTAGATACTAGTTTGTTGAGGCAAAGAGGGTCTGCCAGAATGTCATGAGCTCCAGCACAAACCAAGGAGCTTCAGGAAGTCCTACTTCAAGCCTGACTTCAAGCCCCAGATATGAGTTCCCAGATACTACGTATTGGGAATTCTTAAAGGGGTCTTCTGGGGCTGAACTGTTGCTTCACTGCACCAGATGTATTGCCCAACTGACTGACCTTCTTTAATGACTCCCTCTCCAAGTTGAGACGCATGCAGGCCCTGGAGATTTAATGAGGGTAAGATTTAAGAAAGCAAAAGCCTGGTAAAGAAAGCACTCCTTTGTGTGTGTTAGTGTATGTGAGTGTGTGCATCTGTGTGTCTGTGTGTGTGTGTGTGTGTGTGTGTGTGTGTGAGAGAGAAAGAGAGAGAGAGAGAGAGAGAGAGGAGTCCATCCTCTAACCCTCCACCACCACTCTCTTCCTCAGTTCTCCAGCCACAGGCTTTATTGGGGAGCCAACAGCAGTGTAACCCCATACAAACCAAACACTGCTCATACTCTGCTTAACTTGGGAATCCTGTTTGGAATTTTTGTGTTCTAAAAGGCCCTCTTTGTCAGGTCAGGGAGTATTGATCTGACTGGCACACAGGAGTTAGCCAGGCCGATTAATAAAGGATCCCTGGAAGACTGTTTAGCTGAAACAGATACAGCCATCTGAAAACATTCTCTTGATTGGCAGCATGGCTTAATACGAGGATGATGGTCAGAACGTTCTCTCTCTCCCTGAGCTGAGAGCTCTACCCACACAGACGACAAGGTACGGGAAACCTTGGGCTCTCCTCTCTTCCTCTCCACCCAGGAGAAAACAGCTTGGGGTGGTGGCTAGTTTTGAGGCTAGCCCATACAGGACAAGGTACAAAGCCTAGCATTCATACTCCATCTGCCAAGCTCTAACCTCAGGAGTCCAGGCAGTCTGTACACCGAGAGAGGGAGGGAGGGAGGGAGGGAGGGAGGGAGGGAGGGAGGGAGGGAGGGAGGGAGGGAGGGAGGGAGGGAGGGAGGGAGGGAGAGTGAGTGAGTGAGTGAGTGAGACTAAGGAAAGGTACAAACTGGCATTTTCAGGAAAAGCTGAACAGTCTATCCCTCGCTTTCTTGGTGCTGCTTGGTTCTAAAGAGCTAGTGTTCCTTGACAACAGTCCCTATGTGTCTGTGTTTCCAGGTGTCAAAACCTTCTCAGTGGGTAGTCAAGGTATAAGCACCACTGTTGGCTCTCAGATAAAAAATTTATGTTTAGTACAGTGCACTGTGAATTAAAAATGTTTTCATTTGGCCAACGCTTTTCATCCAAATGAATGAATAGTACTGTCTATGGATCAAGACTGCATTGTACACTCAGAGAACACTGCCTTCGTGTTCCCTCCTGGCGATTAAAGAGCCAGGAAACAGCATCCGTGCCAAACAGTCCTACAAATCAAATGTACAGTGTGCATACTGCACAAAACTGGTATAAAATACATGACAGATTACATACAGTTTTTTGTGTACAAAACATCTCACGCAATGCATCACATACAGTACAGTACTGTAGCCTGGATGTGTTAGAATAACCAACATGTAGTTGCAGTGAAACCAGGTTTTGTCTTCTCAAGCAAGCCAACTGAAATCTGTCATGCTACAGTATACAGCCCCCCCCTGCCCAGCCTCCCGGCCCAGCCCCGCTGCTCCCCCCCCCCCACCCGCTGCTCCAGTATCTAGGCTGTGCTGTCCTCTAAGTGGGAGAGTGTGTAAGGAGGAGCCCTATTGTGGGGGCAGTGAGCTCCTCTGGGCCTCCAGCCAGTGTGTGGCATGGCCACGCTGCCAGCTGCATCGCTGGGTCAGATACCTTGACCCGTGACGTGACCCATATTGGGCCCACTGGCCTGTGAACACAACCGGGCCCGTCTCTGAAAATGGACTGGAAAAAAAATGTTAGCCCACCCTCGTTTAGGTTAATAATGTGTCTGTTTTATCCTTCTGCCTGGCTCTCTATCTGTCTGTATGCCAGGTTTGTCTGAGGTGCAGGTCAGGGAGCAGATTCTGTTCCAGTTTAAAGAGGAGGACCTTGACATTGGTCTGAGGAATGTCCACCAGCAGCCTTCCTGTCCACCATCCATTCACTATCAGCAGGCGGCCAATGGGACGTCAGTATGGAGGGGTACACAGGAATCTGGATGAACTTGTTGACACTACCGAGCTCTCCTATTGGTTGAGTGACTGCATCCAATGAGGTCATTAGTAAAACTCTGTACTAGCATGGATTAGTCTGCATTCTGTGAAGGATAAATACACAGTGTTGAGAACATGAGCTTTCAGTCTGCTACTGCTGAAATCGAACTCTACTGAGGTTAATTCAAATCTGTTTTTACTGTGTGGATAACAGGAGCTACTGTCAAACTGTGTTATCAAAGTCAACAGCATGCTCTCTTGTCATAATACATGAGCGCATCACCCTGGCCTCTGTTTCTCCACAGGAGAGATGATTGGTACCATTAATAAACACATGGATCCTCTTTCTCTGCTCTGACTGAGTGGCCTGACTGTTCCAGGTCACTCAGCATGTGGTGTGCAGGCAGTGTAGAGCTGGAAGGTATCCGGTGTGGATTTGGAGGGTTAGGGTTCATGATGTGATTAAGGGGGTCCTGTGTGCCGCAAGACTGTGGTATTGCTCTGAGCTAAAGCCCAGGCCTTCATTTGGTATCTCATGTCATTTGGCTCTGATGCCATATACAGTATGTTACCTTATGATGGTCTGATGTCCTTGAACCACCTCTTCTGCATTTTGAATGGCAGCGTTTTCATGTTTAGACAGATCATCTCACATCTCACCTTGATTCTCTTGTTTTTACCTTTATTCAACCAGGTACGTCGACTTCAATCACGTTCACAGAAACCACATGGGGGAACACCTGTATCTCTGCAAGGGGCCCTGACCTTGTGCCGAGCCCAGAAGAGGTGTGCTGTTTGTGGGTGAGGGGGACAGCCTTGGGGCCCTGGAGGTCGAGGCGGTCAGTGTGGGGCCGTCATTGACACTTAGCACCAAAGCAGAAGAGCATGCCAGGTGTGTCAACTCCACACACAGCAGCTTTTCCAGGGCACATAAACATCCAGCTCTCCAGGTCTAAAGAGACACAGAGGAAACACACTCATGTGGACTCTTGCTGGGAAACACCACGTCTAACACTGATGCTACACACACTCATGTGGACTCTTGCTGGGAAACACCACGTCTAACACTGACCCCGCACACACCCTGTCACTACCTGCTCTGCCCATGACCTCTGTGTTAGCCTCACCCGAACACACTCGACCCTGGGATGTCTGGGGTGTCCGTTTATCCTTACAGACTTTTCCGGACTGTTCCAGACTGTTCCGTCCTGGGGAGGAGGGGTAGTGTAGGGCCCACAGGAAGAGAGGCAGCAGACAACTAGGTCAGGGCCAATAAGGACAGTTAAACACAGAGAATGTAGGTTTTGTTGATGTGAAATTTACTGCGGTATATACATCGAAGAAAGTGGGCCATAGTCCATCACCTCAAACAAAGCTTTATAATGTGCCTGTCACAATCTGTCATAATCACAATCCTTGCAAGAAAAACTCAAGGTTGCTCAATTCTTTACACAAAATGCACTAACCTTTTTTCTCAGATTAAGTAATGTGTAACCTACCATATACGTAAGCATTCAATAATGAAGTGTTGTTCTTGGAATATACATTTCTATGGAAACATCCATGAAATAACAGGGTTTATTGAGGCTCTGAAAGGCCCTCTGTGTGCCACGCCTAATCGTGCTGGACCTCACACTTGAGCTTCTGCTGGAGTAAAGACCAACACACCCACACTCGACCGAAGCGTCGGTTTCCATTTGAATGGTCTCCGCACAGCCACACCTTCCCCCCTGCCGTCACTCCTGCCCCAGCCAGACAAAGGCCTCCCTCCCACCATCCGGCAGATTTAAACTTGTGTGTCGCTCACTTGCTTCAAAGACTTAGAGTTAGACAGGTGATCTAAAGCCCGTGCTCAGTAAGTGGGCACCCCTGCCTGATTTAGGGGGCTTCTCTCCTGGCTTCCACCCCCTGGAGTCTGGCTCTCCCCCCCGCAGAACCCGGCCTGGCATTGCAGCGTTGGCCATCTCCCCTGTCCTTAGTAAACGTCAGCCTTCGGGTGTTTTATGGATCCCTTTGCCCTCCCGTCTCCCTATGGGGCAGTTCTGGGCCTGGAATGCTGTCTAACGCAGCGGGCCGTCCCTCCTGGTGTTTAACGATGACACCCAGGGCCGGGCCAGGCCCACGGGCCTTCGGCGGTGTGATGGATGGAGGACGAGGTCTGTACCGGAGGATCAAAGGCCTGGGCCAGCCTCTGGTGTTGGTTCATGGGGGAGAGGAGGTCGGGGAGTGGGCTGGGGGATCAGGGAAGGGTGGCTAATTCACTTTTCCTGAGATACATGACGATCCACCTGAACTAATGAAGATTGGCCTGGAGGGATGTCTGGTGTATGCAGGAGGAAGTGGTTAGTTTGTTTCAGGTGTCAGGTGACAGTGGTCCTGAGCAGATGTTCAGTGTGTGTGTTTTGGGCACTCGGTTTGATGTTGCTTTGTTACGATAGGCAAAGGAATAGCACAATAAAAAGCCTTGTGGCTCTGACAGTGTACCAGACAACAACCATCAACCAGTAGTTTCAACCTCCAGTTTTCCAGTTTCCTTCCTGGACACTGTAGTGAAATAACTGACGACACTGACAGAGTTTTTCCAATAAAACAAGGCAAAAAAATAAAATAATCTGAGGTTCAGCACAGGACTGTTTTTTACCTTTATATCATTAGTTGTCACATCCTATTAACCACTGAAATGTAAACTGGTTTGAGTGGAACCATATGTTAGCCATGTGCTGGCTTGATTTCCCGGCACAGGAAAAGATCGTTTTTGGCCGATATTTCAGTTTAGATTTTCAGAGTTTCTGGTTGACAGATAAAAATACAGCACACTGACATGAACTCTAAGTGACACAAAATTCTTATTTGACAGTGTGTACTGAGCTGTTTACTGTGGTCTGTATGAATGACATTCAGCTTTAGTAATTGCATGGCATTGATACAAATGTGTAAGGCAGTGTTGGAAGTCAAACCCATCCTAACTCTCCCGTTTGTGTGTTTGGAGAGTAGACGTGGTTGTTGCTGTCTATATTCATTAACCCTCTCTCTATTCATTTCTTCTCTCTCCCTCTGTCTACTCTCCCTCTATCTTTCCTGAGTCTAATCTCTCGCCCTCTCTCATCCCTTCTCTCTCTCCCTCTCTCCCTCTCTCATGGTATCTGAATTTGGGGCCTCAGACAGGGTAGTGAAGGGCACTGTACGACTGCTCCTGATTAACCGCTTCTGGGGGTGTCCAGTTACTGAAGAGTAATATGTACAGCCAAGAGGTTCTGGAGATGGCCTTGGATTAGATGTGAATAATGATATGCCTGCAACTACTTCTGGGTTACTATGTCTGTGGCAGTTGTAGGTTTAAAAAAAGAAGGACGTGATAGGGAGAGTTTTAGAGACCTGTAGCCATAGCTACATGTCATTAAACTCCCAACTGCTCCATCAACCATGACTTCCTCTTTCCCTCCTCAGCGTTGACGTGCAACTTCCTGTGCATGAATCATGGAGATTTATGACTTCAGGCAGCGATTGTTCTTCACCTCAGTCGGGTCCGGAGGGGTTCTCAAGCGTGAGAGCCGGAGGAGCCGTGGAGGCCTGCTATCTATTAGAACGTGGATCTCAGAAGGAGCATTGTCACCCAGGACTAGGGGCCAGTACGGGCCAAAACAGCCTTCAGAGCATCCCTGGAGGTCAAAGGTCATCCAGTCTGCTTCCACCTCTGTTTGTTCAGTGGGTGACCAGCTGGATCGGCCACTGATGCCGACAGCTCCTTGGAAGTATAAGATAGTATTAATGATGTCTATACAGTTAGACATCAGTAATAGTATAACATTATATGATCATAATCGGAAGTATAGTACATTAGTTATTGTCCAAGCTGATGTTCTCATGCAGTCATCTTCTAGACAGTATTATAGAATGGTATAATCTTCCATCTTCCAGCTTCCAGTGTCTAGTCTGCACAGTGGTCTATGCTGTGGTCTCTACAAAAGATATGTGGCTGCCCTTTGATCTCCTCAGCTTCTGTCCGGACAGTTTGCCAAGTGAAACCATCTGTGAATCCTCTGTGCTGAATCCACCTGATGATTCCACAAACAGCTCCAGAAGTGATCATACCAGAATCGGAACACACGCTGTGCTTTCTAGTGAAAACAGGTGAGACTGCGCATTGTGTGTGTGTGTGTGTGTGCAAGCAGAAAGACTGGAGCACCATAGGGCTCCGACTGTACACACCCCAGACAGTTCAACGGGATCTTTGAAGTGGAGATAGGAGGGCTGTTCTCTGTCTCAAACACCCGGGAGGGTCTGAGACAGCAGCCACTCTGTGTGGACTTCGCTGAACCATAGAAGAGAGGGAGAGAGAGAGAGAGAGAGAGAGAGAGAGAGAGAGAGAGAGAGAGAGAGAGAGAGAGAGAGAGAGAGAGAGAGAGAGGTTAGGGTTGGAAGGGTGTCTGCTACTGCCCTACCACTGTCTCCATGCACACACACACACACACACACACACACACACAGAGGAGTGCAGTCATCCCCTAAGCCTAAGCAAACAAACTTTTACACTCCCAGAGTGAAGGATAATAAGCCCTCTTGTCAAAGGTGAATCAGAAGATTATCAGTCAGTGGGGATTCCTCACACCTACTTACCTGGGGTGAAGCGACAACATTGTTTCACCCACAATTATGAATCACAGTTTGAAACCTCACGTTACTCCACTGGGCGTCCAGTCTTCCATTCCTGTCACGACGCAATACTGGTGAATGAGGCAACGTTAAACATCAAATACGGGTTCTAAGAAAGGTTCTACTGTATGTAGTATCTTTTATAAGTAGCCAAGTATGGGTGTTATTCATGTCTGCTGATGCCTGCTTCGTTACCTCAAGGTGTCCACATGAAGGAGATGCACTTGGCAAGCACCAGAGGGCGCTAAAGTGTCCGTTTATGAAAAATGAATATGAGAGATTTTCTTCAAAAGTCGTTGGATATCTTGCATCATCTCATGGGATGAGCATTGTTCAGCGGTAAGGCATCTGACTGTATCTGGAGGTTGCAGGTTCAAATACCCCCTTCTGCGTTGCATTGGGTAAAAGTGTAATCTGCCAAACGAAGACACGATTATGATCATCGCCTCATAGATGATGATAAATCTGTCTGCTCTCTCTGGTGGCTGGAATGCCGTGCTGGTGACCTCTGAACTCGGTCGTATCCTAACTGCCATGTCAGTCCGTGAAGGCAAAGCGGTCATTTTACATGCGTGTGACCCTCAAGGAGAGGCCCGGGACCCCTGTGGCCGCAGCACTGCCTGGTCACGCTGGGAGGAAGTACACTCCACCACATCTGGAAAAGGTGTTGAGAGGATGCATGTATGCAGGCATGTGAGGGTGGGGGTGGGGGAGGGGGTTGTATGTGTGAGCGACGCCCCCCCCTCCTCCTACATCCCCCACCCAACACACATACACACACTGATGTGTGGGTACTCCTACGCGACAGCCTGTGCATGTGCTATAAATAAGCAGTACACCCTAACAGACACACACAACGCATGGTGACACTGCACAAACACACAGCAAAACACATACACACACAGCAAAACACACACACACACAGGAATACACACACACTCCAGACCCTGCCAAATCCTCATCACCATGCCTGTCATGTTTCTTCCTCAAGGTAGCTGTGATGGCTGTGATTCGATTAGCGTCGCTCAGTTAGTGTGGTGGTGTGTTCTGGAATAATTGAAAGGGGGTGATCTCATCTTGAGGCAAGAAGGGTGATGTCAGATTCTAGAATGACCACTCCTGCTGCCACTCAGTTTGCAAGTTAGGTTGTGTGTGTGTGTGTGTGTGTGTGTGTGAGAGAGTGAGAAAGTGTGTCAGCGGGTCCCGTTGCCAGGAAATGACACAGTCTACGTTTACGTCTATGTCAGCTTCATGCACTGCTGTAAATCAATGAGAGATCAAGGTATGTTTAAAGATGTGAAGATGAGATCAACTCCAAGGTGTTCCTCTCCTCTCCTCTGCTCTCCTCTCCTGTCCTCTCTGTCTGTTATCACCCTTCCCCCTTCCTTTGAAAATCAACTCTCAACTCTCGTTTTAGCCTTTTATAAATCATACACTCTTATACAATGTGTTTGATGTCTGAACTCTCCTCTTTCTCTCTCTTTCTCTTCCTAGTGATCTCATTTCCAGGATATGTGTGATTAGTGGAGAATATTTCCTGTCAGGTGGATGGAGAGGAGAGAAGAGGGAAAAGGAGGACAGGAGAAGAAAGGGGAGCAGAGGAGAGAGGGGAGGGAAGGGAGAAGAGTAGAGGAGAAGAGAAGAGAAGAGAAGAGAAGAGAAGAGAGGAGGGAAGCAGGTGGAAAGTGATAATAGGACACACCTTAAAATGACCCTCTATTTTTTCTCTTTCTCTCTCAGTGCCTTTCACTGCCCCTTACTACCTCCTCCCTCCTCTCTCCTCCCTCCTCCCTCCCTTCATTCCTCACTCCTCCCTCCTTCGCTGTCTCTCGGGGCGATGTTGTAAGCACACTGCGCTTTCATCTCACATGCCTTCAGACAGCCTGGTGACATCATGGGGGTGATGTGAGCTGAATAGCAGATCAAAGGGCGGTAACACACACGGCATGCTTGTCTGCAAACACACACACACACACACACACACAGAGAACATCCTCAGAGCCAATAACAGAGCAAACATGCTCTGTTATTTTACCTGAGTGTATTTTTTGGTCTTGTAAATTTCTTTAAGAATTAAGTATATTTCAGTACCTGTAGTCTGTACTCAATGATAAGGATACAGGAGATGTTTAGTTTTTCTTTTGGACAATGCACACACACGTTGCATTATATGATTATTACACTTAAGGATTCCTCTTTGTCTTCTGTTTACAGTCTGAGATTTGAATAATTTAGAACTCCTCGTGCTGCCTGGCAGGATGATCTCCACCCCTCACACACACCCTCACACACACACACACACACACACACCCTCTCACACACACACACACACACACACTCACACACTCACACACCCACACACACACACACACACCCTCACACACACACAGACACACTCACACACCCTCACACACACACAGACACACACACACCGTTACCCCACACTCACTACTTCTGCACTGTAGCATTATGTCTGCCCCCCCTGCAGTACAACACAAAGAGTTAACATCCCTCCCCCTTCCCTCCCTCTCTGCTCCCATTGGCTAGGCAGGCTGGATGCTGGCAGTGCTGTGAACCAATGGCAGCGCTGGAAGGTGATGTCATATGGTAGGAGTGGTGCTGTTGCTGATGCTGCCCGGTGCCTGTATCTGAGCAGGCAGACGGAGGAAAGCTGAATCCCACCAAGACCTCAACCACCTCCACTACCTCCACCAAAACCAAGACCATCTCCGCAACCACTTCCTCCAGCATCAGCAGAGCCGCTGAGAGGGTAAGTCTGCACCTCCAACCCTGACAGTGGAACAACAACAACCCCTTTGCGGGTGACTGGTTAGAGTAGACTTCAGTGTGCTGTGATGAAGAGCTTACTGGTGAAGATGAGGAGGATGAGGATGAAGATGAGGAGGAAGATGAGGAGGAGGATGACAAGGATGAGGAGGATGAGGCGAGTGTGGAGTGTGTTGTCGGGTGAACGAGGACTCTGTGTACTCCCTGCACGTTTCAGCCATCGTAGTTAATAATGTATCTGATGCGGCCAAGCCTTGTGTCTGTCTGTGTGTGTCTGTGTGTGTCTCTGTGTGTCTGTGTGTGTGTGTCTGTGTGTGCCTGTGTGTGTGAGAGAAATGTACAAATTCCATGTTTTTAGATGAAATGTACAAATTGAACATCCGTCTCCATAACTACAAAAAAAAATATAGCTCATATCGTGTTGCTTTTTGTGTGATTTGCAGTTTCATGTTGTGCCCTTAGAATGGGTTCATCCTGTGTGTGTGTGTGTGTGTGTGTGTGCATGGAGGATAGTTGCTTGGTGTTAGGTAATAGGATAAGGACAAGGGAAAACTGTGACGGCGGGCACGGACACACACACACACACACACACAGGATGTGGCAGTTGGTTTCCTCAGAGAGCCGTCTCCTGGCTGAGATCTGAGATCTCCATGAGTGAGCAGGGAGGAGGCATCCTTTGCTGGCTTCTTATTGACAAACAAGGAGTGAACAGCTCACCCTGCAGGAGGTCTGCACCCTGGGTGGCTTTCACATGAACCAGGTGGCCTTTGTGTGTGCGTGTGTCTGTGTGTGTGTGTGTGTGTCTGTGTGTGTGTCTGTGTGTGTGTGTGTGTGTGTGTGTCTGTGTGTGTGTGTCTGTGTGTGTGTCTGTGTGTGTGTGTGTGTGTCTGTGTGTGTGTGTGTATTGGTGTATGGGTGTGTGTATGTATCTGCGAGCCCCTTGAAACAGCCCAGAAGGGAATGCATGAGGACAGGTGGGAAAACATTCTGGAGTGAGAGAATCCAGAATGAGTCCCAATCTCTCTCTCTCTTTCTCTCTCTCTCTCTTTCTCTCTCTCTCTCTCTCTCTCTCTCTCTCTCTCTCTCTCTCTCTCTCTCATTCTCTCTCTCTGTCTCTCTCTCTCTCTCTCTCTCTCCCCCTTTATTCTCTCTCTCTCAACTAATCTTTTCATTTTTCCCCCGTCAACACTTCCATCCTCCTTCTTCTCTCTCTCTCTCTCTCTCTCTCTCTCTCTCTCTCTCTCTCATTCTCTCTCTCTCTGTCTCTCTCTCTCGCTGTCTCTCTCTCAGTCTTTCCACAGTATCACTGCTGCTCATCTTACGTCACATCACTGATCACCAAACAGGGAATGATAACAATCGTGTCACAGTTTTTTTCTCTCTCTTTTTCTGACTCTCTTGTAGGATTGTATTTGGCCCTGAGGTTTTACCTTGAGTGAAAGACACAGGAGAAAGATGACGTTGGCAGGTAAACAGCAGATAGGCATGCCAGATCCCTGGGAATTGACCGTGACTAAGACAAAACAAACTGTGATGACTCTTTGGTAAATGCTGCTTTCTGTGGTTTGTGTGTGTGTGTCTGTGGTGTGCGTGTGTGTGTAACTGTGGTGTGTGGTCACCATGCAGCATACAAGGAGAAGATGAAAGAGCTCCCCCTGGTGTCTCTCTTCTGCTCCTGTCTCAATCCCCAGACAACAGACAAGCCCACATACAAGGCAGAAGGTGAGACCACACACACATTCGACACACACACATACTGTATATCTGTGAGGTCTACATCTATTCTATACGTCTTTGAGGTCCATATAAAATAACGATGTGTTCATTTAGCAGGGGGATTTGAACGTGTAACATTTTGATTTGCTGTCAAACTATAACAGATCTACACACACACATTCTCTATCTAAGCTGCATATCTATGAGATATACATCTGAACTGTGTATCTATGAGGTCTAAATCTAAACTGTGTATCCTGCCTGGTCTCTGACAGATGCTGTGGACCTGGGCTGGTGTGCCATCAAGGACGTGGAGGTGAAGGAGCTGAACAAGCGGACTTCAGGACAGGCCTTCGAGGTCATCCTCAAGCCTCCCTCGTTTGACGGCGTGCCAGAGCTCAACGCCTCCATGCCCCAGCGCAGAGACCCCTCCCTGGAGGAGATCCAAAAGAAACTGGAGGCCGCAGAGGAGAGGAGGAAGGTGAGGAGGGGTGATGAGGAGGAGGAGAATAAAATATATATTTGCACAGGCGCATGCTTTTGAATATACGTATGCAAGCATGTACACACAGACACCTTCTCTTATGCAGACACACACCAACACACATATACACACACACACACACTCACACACATACTATGCATGGTAATGACTCAGGTGTTGGGCACCACGAAGGTGATAACGCTCTCTGTCGCCCCCTAGTGCCAAGAGGCGGAGCTGCTGAAGCACTTGGCAGAGAAGAGAGAGCATGAGCGGGAAGTCATCCAGAAGGCCTTCGAGGAAAACAACAATTTCATCAAGAACGCCAAGGAGAAGCTGGAGCAGAAGATGGAGGCCAACAAGGAGAACAGGGAAGCCCTTCTGGCGGCCATGCTGGAACGACTGCAGGAGAAAGTAGGTTTTCTTTCTTCCTTTTTCTTTTTTCTTTTCATTACTTTCAGGTTTATATAGGTATCTGTTTTTTATGCCTTTTACAACAATTCTATTTTCTATTGTGCTGTGTGCTTTAAATACAAAATTATAAATTATAAAAATAATTATCCCCTCCAAAGAAGACATCTAAATTATCACAAAATATGTACTCTATATTCAACTATCCATCTATAATCTCTCTCAAGTGAGGTGCTTATATGCATGAAACTTTTGTTGGCTTTCTATAGTTTGTGTCTCTGGGGTTTATGTCATTAATGCTAATATATGCGTGAATTACATTGCTGTCTATGTTTGTTTTCAGGACAAACACGCAGAGGAAGTGAGGAAGAACAAGGAGCTGAAGGAGGAGGCGTGTCGGTAGAGGAGGAGAGACGGAAGGAGAGAGCAGAGGAGCGCTGGACTGTTCACTGGGAGTCGAGAAAAATCAAAGTTCGAGATTGTGAGAGGAAAAAAAAAGAGAAAAACGAAACCAGAAAAAAAAAGCTACAAATGAGGAGTGTGAGGTGATTCTGCTCTTATCAACTCCTGTTGGGAAACTAATCTTTTAAGTATTTCATGGGGTTCAGCAGGAAACATTATTAAAAAAGCATTGATGAAAAAAAGATAGTTGGTTTGTTTAGTACCCGAGCAGGGGCCAGTACTTCAGAGTGTGGAGAGATGCTGGAACAGGTATAGATGTGCAGAAAGCTATAACACTATGGACTCAGTATAACACCTCACTAGGTCTACGACTACCGTCCAATACCATAAGAGTGTACATCACAGTGCTTATTCCTCTGATGTATAACCACTAGCACACACACACATACATTCACACACAAAGACATAGACACAAACACACCATTGCACAGTACACATAAATTCTACTTGTGTTACATACAAGTCAGGCTTCTCCAGATACAACTAGCTTATGCACAATCACTCATGCTCTGCATTTTTTTAAGGGTTTATCAGGAATTTCAATAAATTATTCATGGGAATGAATAAATAAAAATAAAGTTGTCCTTTCAGCCGGAGTACAAGAAAGAATTGCTTGAAATCAATACACTCATTCTGTCATCAATTTTGTCACAGCCTACTTTATTAACATTAGATAATCATAAAAGATTACAAATACATTTTGATTCACTTTTAACTTACAGCACAAGAATGCCCTCTGATTTAGACAGACATCACTTTTTTAAGCACACAAATCAGAAGCACATAGTAATAGTAAATACATGCATGAACAGTAGGTAAAAAAAAAAGCTTTAGGGGAAATAAGCTTAAGAATTAGATTCAGGGTCAACGCCTGAAGGAGAGGATAAAAGGAAGGTGATTTTAAGGGGACGTACAGGTGGGCTTTGTTCACGGATGCATTGACCGGCGCGCTGGGCTGTGGGTGTCCTCTGTCTATGTACCCTTGTCTCACGCTTGTTTTTAATTTCTTAAAAAGAGACTGAAAAAAACGGAAGAAAGTTGTATGGGTGGGGGGAAGGAGGGAAGGAGGGGAGGGGGGTGAGGTTGCCTGAGTCAAACTGACTAAAAATGGGAAGCCAGATTAAACTTTCGGTCTGTATTTGGGGGTATACTGTTGAATTTATACTTGCTGTCTGTGTGGCTGAATTGTTTTTGCTTTGGCATGGTCAGTAAACTCTTTTGTCAAAATATCTTGTTTCCTCTGACGTTTCTTTATGTCCTACAAGATAATGGTGGTGAATCAAATACACCAATATCACTTTAATACTCTACTCATACATATATTGGACATTCCCTATCTATGTTTGATGTTTGATCCGTGATTTTTCAGAAAGAGGGAGGGAGGAAGGAGGCAGGCAGGTAGGTAGGTAGGAAAGAAAGCATCTAAAGAGGGTTCAAACCTGGCCATAGTCTTCTAGATTTCCTCTCCCTGGACAGTGAATGCTAGTAGTAATCCTGCTGGATAACACTGGGAACTACACAAGTACAGCCCACGGTTACAATCTCACTCTCCAACCTGAACACGTGGTCCTCCCTGGTTGTCCGTCCCTTTTTTCCCCTCCTCCGGCCCGGGGACGGTATCCTGCGCAGTACTAGGGTCTGGTAGGAGATGGGCTTGGATTCGAACCCCAGGTCCTCCCCTCTGTTGGGGAATTTACAGTAGGAGCTGAGGCACTCTGCCTGGGACAACCGCTGGGGAATGCGGTCCTCGTCATACATGTGTCTGGGGAATGGGATGGAGAGATGGAGGGACATTAAGCAGTGGCTTTAAATGCGAAACAACCTCCAGAAGACGGGGAATCCTGCTGCCTTAATCTGCAGTGAAATGCTCTCTACACCCACTGAGGTAAATCTGGGCTCACCTGTATTTCCAGGGAGAGAGGGCCTTGCTGTTTAAATGTGAGACAACGTCAGGGGAGGTTTTCATCAGACTGGAATCCAGGTTTAATTTCACACCCTTCACTGGCTTGTATCTCTTCTTCTGTGGCTCTGTCTTTTCAGCGAGCCCTGGCATCACCAGCCCCAGAGCCAGCAAAACTCTACACGTCTGCCAGGACAAGAAAGGTGTGTTAGAAGTGCTCCTTACCAAATATAAATCCAAAACCTAATTTAACAACCTTTCTTTAGTTTTTTTTTTACCAAACATGTTGTTACAATCACTACTTTAATAACTCGCGGTACAGTGCAGAAAGGTTAAATGAGAAGGAGGTAAAACTCACCATGAACAGAGGCATTTCTTTTGAGTGTTAGACTGTAGACATCTGTGACTGTGTTCTTTTTGGAAGGTGTTTATATATAGGCAGACTGAATCTGTGTGTTGACTAGGGTTATAGCATTTCCTGCTTTGTCTGTCTGATCTTGAAGAAGATAAGACCTTTTAATTATTGAGTTTCTGGGAAGTGCCTAGTACAAGCAGATTCTAAATTTGTTCGCTTTAAACCAACATCAGCCCTGAACTCACATATTAACTAGGTGGTGTTACGTTTTTTTTTTTTTAAGTAAAATGTGAGCATCTTCAGTTTTTTCCCACTGTTATTTAATTACATTTGACCTCATTTTGACTAGTCAAATGGGGCATAAGGTGTGAAGGCTACAAGTCACTGCTCTCAGATGTAGGAACAGTCGACCTGAGTATTACCTCAGGGGTGGTGTGAACAGGGAGTTTCTATGAGCTGGTTGATGTGGTTAAAACTGAAGAAAGGGTTGACAAATGGTGGCTGATTTGAAAGCAGCAGATATTCTGCTGAGTCTGCGGACCAAATGATGCGTGACATAAGAGCACAGTGTCCGTTAAACATTTTACATTTACAGTTTCTATTCATTTAGGAGGTGATTTGATCAAACCCGACATACAGTAGGTTATCATCACAGACCTGGGATCAGAAGTGCATTGTTCTAACGTTCGCAACGCCCGGTCAGAACTGTCGATATTTTACCAGACAACCATTCCTTGACTTCCCACCGAAATACTGTTGGAACTGCGCTTCTGATTAATTATTTTACAATAAGCAATGCATCACAGGTG
This sequence comes from Osmerus mordax, assembly GCF_038355195.1. NCBI lineage: Eukaryota > Metazoa > Chordata > Actinopteri > Osmeriformes > Osmeridae > Osmerus > Osmerus mordax. Next base: position 5,044,540 of record NC_090057.1, on the reverse strand, counting down.
TCTTTGTATTCTCTCTGTATTACATCCGTTCCATGAAGGTTGACAGATCTTTATCTAGGTCAATAGGTGTAAGCAACCAAACCAACTGTCTGTGACTATGACTACCATTTGCAGCAGTTGACTGTACAATGTAGACAAATGCTGACAACAGAGAGACAACAGTGCACCCAGAGTAACAGAACACTGACTCACTGGCCGGCACAACTGTCAGCCCACACTCCCCAGTTATAATATAGGCCAGAGGAACTCGGATCAAATTCTGGTAACAGCACCGTCATCATGACTCACCAATATCTGATTAAAACTGAAACAATACGATCATGACAGGATCTCAATGGGTGGGTGGGTGGTTAGAGTCAGAGTCCAAACTAGGCCTTCCTGGTTTAAAACAAACAAACAAAGGAAGTAGAGTGGGAAGTAGTGGGGAGATGGAGCGAAGTGACTGTGTAGTCACAAAACAAATTGGGAAATTATGGAGAACCAACATGATCATCCAATGTAAACAATTTATGGGTGTTTAATTTTGCGTTTATCAGTAAGTCTGTGCAGAGAAGATATTGTATCATAACAGTATAGAGCTATGATCATGGTGGTCGTTTACAGTTTTTCTCAATTGTTTACACACAAATACTGGTACTTGAGACACAATGACCACAACATGTAACTCATGCACCAACCCCATGAACCAATTCTGCTAAACTACAAGCACAATTCCTGCTTTACACTCAAATTGCAGTTCTAAAACACACTTTTTTCAAAACACTAAACACAATTCTCTGCATTTGGCACAATTTTCATGAAGAAAATCTTTTGTTTTCACAAGGAACACACTGCCATTCAAATACGCACACCGACTCATCGCATGGACAAACACCTGTCACACAGTTTTACAATTAGCAATCAGAGCTTTAGCATAAAAGGGCAACAGGTGACCTCTTCTGTTTTTGAGCAATGGATGCCAACATTGGAAACAGAGGCAGAGGCAGAGGAGTGAGAGTAAGAGGAGAAGGACAGGGAGGACGAGGATGAGGAAGGCCAAGGACCGTAACCTCTGATGAGATCCGAGCCGCTTTGGTTGACCATGTGGTCAACCATGGTCTAACAATGAGGGAGGCTGGGCAAAGAGTACAGCCAAATTTGAGCAGGTACACTGTAGCATCCATCATCCGGACTTTCCGAAATGAGAATAGGTAAGAAATCTACTCTCACTACAAAATTGTAGTAGGCCTACTGCATATCAATACAGTACTCAATGAGTACAGTAGTACAGTATTGACTGTGGACTGTTCTGTAGGACTGTAAAAATAAAGTATGTTTCAAGTATTTGGAAAATGTATTCCTACTTTGTATTCCTACACAGTATTTACAGTATTTTACTATTTGTTTGGCAGAACTGAAAGATTACCAACACAAGGTGGTCGGGAACGTCCTCTGTCTCCTGAACAGGAAACTGAAATCATGAACATGGTCCTAAAAAATAACACCATAACATTACGGCAAATACAAAGAAAAATAATAATAATGTAATTGTATACACTATACAGTAAATTATTCTGTTGTTTTGTATGTAGACCACTGTATGTGCAACTTTGTGTTGGTTGGGATGTACACTGTGTACATAATTTTTCTGGGAAAAATACGTAAAATATATTTGTTACCGTGTATTTCTGTCTTCTGAGTATAAAAATAATATTCTCAAATATTTTACAACCCACTTACGTATGTACTGTCTGTGGTACAGTAAGTGTAACACTGAACAAAAAATGGCCAAACTCACTATGATGAATGAAGAAGAAGTGTTTTCCATTCATCATAGTGTTTTACATTGAGCACATCAGTGTTCAAATGGTTCTTATAAATGTCTATTCATATGATGGTTTGTGTTTGTCATTTGAAAACAAAATACAATTTTGAGATTAAATAACATTGTTTTGAATGTAAAGTTTAATTTTGCAGGAGAAGTGAGGGGTTTTGCCCATTGTGTGTGTGTTTTTTTGATTTGTGTGTAGAGTTCTGAGAGTATGAGGTATGCATTCAGAAAATGTGTGTAACCAATCGAGAAAAACTGTAACAACCAACGTTTGTTTTGATGCTTATCAATCTGCGCTGAGATTGTATGAGAATCTGTGTTGAAACAGATAATGCACTTTCACATCTAGATAGGAAGTGACCCCAGATGAAGAGATACGCCCAGTTTGACGGACAACCTGAGGACGTAACACAAAAGTGGTTGTAGACATGAAGATATTCTACTAGAGGCCGTGGGCCGTGGCCTTCAGCCCAGTACAGGTCACTCATTCGTGGGCAAGGTGAGCAGACTTTGTGGCGGCTGTGTTTGGGGGGAGGGTACTAGGTAGCTAGGTTAGGCTGCAGTAGAGTCTTGGTAGCTAGGCTAGGCTGCAGTAGAGTCTTGGTAGCTAGGCTAGGCTGCAGTAGAGTCTTGGTAGCTAGGCTAGGCTGCAGTAGAGTCTTGGTAGCTAGGCTAGGCTGCAGTAGAGTCTTGGTAGCTAGGCTGGGCTGCAGTAGAGTCTTGGTAGCTAGGCTAGGCTGTAGTAGAGTATTGGTAGCTAGGCTAGGCTGCAGTAGAGTCTTGGTAGCTAGGCTAGGCTGTAGTAGAGTCTTGGTAGCAAGGCTAGGCTGCAGTAGAGTCTTGGTAGCTAGGCTAGGCTGCAGTAGTCTTGGTAGCTAGGCTAGGCTGTAGTAGAGTCTTGGTAGCTGGGTAGATAGGGTTGAATACAGTAGAGTTTGGGTAGCTAGGCTGGGCTACAGTAGAGTCTGCTGTGTTCCTAGGCTGTGGGATGACTGCTAGATTAGTTTGCCCTCTGCTTCTGATTTTTTAGATAAGGGGCCGATACAGGATGTTCCTATGAACACCCCACAACGGTACTAGAGATCCGGAACATGCTTTGTCATTTCAGGAGCCTGACGTTTTCAGAAACCACGCGGGGAAACTTCTACCAGGCTCCCTGTGTAGGAGTGAGTTTCTGTTCTTCACACCAGCTCGAGACTCCTGCTTGTGAAAATGTTCTTCACATCCAGACACTTTACTGTTCAACATATAAGAGTTTATTTTTTGTTTAGCTGCACGATTAGTCGCCTGTTTACAATGACAGCTTTCTTTTTCTTTTACAAAACGTAATATTTACACATGACAATGTCTTCTTTACCATAAAAAATGCTTCATAACATTAAAAACTAATAAAACATTGGTATATATTGCAACGCTTTGATTCAGGTTGTACGAGTCATACCCCAATCATCTCGACTTCAACAGCAACACAAACAGACACAATTTCAACTGACAAATAAAAACAATAAATCCAAGTGAAAATTCATCAGTCCTCCCTTCAAAGTCTTCTTCACCCTTCTCACCGTCTCAAACCAGGAGACACCTCAGCCTTCTTGTCGATCTCCCAGGAGCCCGCTCGACATTCGAGGAGGATGGCGTTCTCAGATGAGGAAGATTATGTCGTTGGCCACCATGACCTGGTTGTCGTCCTGCATGCGTGCGAGCGCGGCGCGGACCTCGTCCGTGGTGAAGGGGTTCTGACGATCCTTGTTCATGCTGGACATCAGGCTCTGCATGCCCACAGACTGAGCATGTGCAGTACGGAACACCTCAAGAAGGGAGGACTTGAACTCCTTCAGCCTGGACGAGGGAGAGGGAGAAAGGAGGGGGAGGGAGGGAGGGACAACTACAGATTAAAATCAAACCTTGATTTTGTTGCATTGTAGCATTTCGACTGTGGATGAACGGTAAAACTAGTCAATAGAATTGAAATACTGTCAGAACTATGCAGTTCCGATCCTTAGGTACTTTACATGCACTATTTGAATTCCTTTCTAAACAATGAATAAATAAATAAATAACCCCACGCACCTCTCAACAGAGACAGCTGTCTGTCCTTCCTGGCTGGGCGGCACCACGTCCTCCATAGGCCCCGCCTCTTCCTGTGTCTCGCTGGGTTTGGGGGTGCCGGCCTGAACTGGTGGACAGGTAAACAGAGGGAGTCAAACCCAATCCGATTACAGCAGAGCGGATCAGAGTACAGTGGAGGATGAGGGAGTCTCTTACTCTCAGGGATGTTCTTCTCTCCTGAGAAGTCATACGGGTCGTAGGGTTCACTGCTCTGAGACGCACGCCGACTCCTGCTGGCCACAACGCAGAAAGGTTAGAATGAAAACATACGCCCCTGGTATGGGAGTCAGGTGGCTGAGCGGTTAGGGAATATGGCTAGGAATCAGAAGGTTGCCAGTTCGATTCCCGGCTGTGCCAAATGATGTGTGTCCTTGGGCAAGGCACTTCACCCTACTTGCCTCGGGGGAATGTCCCTGTACTTACTGTAAGTCGCTCTGGATAAGAGCGTCTGCTAAATGACTAAATGTAGATGGTAAATGTAGATGGTAGATCTGATGGAAAGTTTACGAAGAGAGAGAGCCTGACCTCTTCTTCTGCGAGCGCGGCGTGGGTTGAGAGGCAGACTCCTCCTCTTCCTCCTCTGACCCAGAATCTCCTTCCTGTCTGGAGCGCTTCTTTTCCTTCTCCAGAACCTACGGACCAAAAAAAATGTAATAATGAACGGATTGGTTCAAACGTACAAACACATTGCTGACTCGAACAAGAGCCGTATAACCATTCGGGTGACTATTCCAAACTACTCTACAGTATCAGAAGGTGAAACCTCAGGAGCTATCCACAGCTACTAAATGTACAGCACTGTGAGCGTTAGCAGCTATCCACAGCTACTAAATGTACAGCACTGTGAGCGTTAGCAGCTATCCACAGCTACTGAATGTACAGCACTGTGAGCGTTAGCATGAGGAGGCACCACACCTTTTTGAAGTAGGCGAACTGGACGAGCTCCACGGCCACCTCCGAGTCCACCAGCTCCACGGTCTTGCTCATGCGGGCCTTGGCGTGTGCGGTCGACAGACGGATCAGGGTCTCCAGGGTACGGGCGGTCACAGGGGAGGTCTGGGGGGACGGGGACACAGGGCAGGTCAGTACAGCCCCCTGGAGGTGTGTGCTGGTGGGTATGTTCTAGTGCAGGGTTCTCCAATCCTGGTCCTTGAGGGCCGCTGTCCTGCATGTTTTAGGTGTTTCCCTGCTCCAGCACACCAGATTCAAATTAATGGGTTGTTATCAAGCTCTGTGGAAGCCGGGTAATGACCATTCATTTGAATCTGGTGTGCTGGAGCAGGGAAACATCTAAAACATGCAGGACAGCGGCCCTCAAGGACCAGGATTGGAGAACCCTGTTCTAGCATGTATGTTCAAGTGTGTATGTTCTAGTGTGTATGTTCAAGTGTGTATGTTCTAGTGTGTATGTTGTAGTGTGTATGTTCTAGTGTGTATGTTCTAGTGTGTATGTTCTAGTGTGTGTGCCAGTATGTTTGTGCCAGTAAATGTGTGTGTGTGTTTGTGTGTGCAATCTGTACCCACCATGGCGATGTCACAGCTCCATGGAGAGGTGTGTGTATATATGTATGTGTGTACTAGTGTGTGAGCGTTTGTACTAGTGTGTATGTGCTAGCGTGTGTGAGTGGTACCAACCCTGGCGATGTCTAGGCCCATCTGTTCCTGACTCCTCAGCCTGGTGTATTCCTCTGCGATGTGATTGGCTGCGTCCTGAGTCAGCACGGGAGTCAACACCTTGGCGATGTGGATGTACTTCCTCATAAACTCCTTACTGACCACCTTGTCCCTGGAGCACACACACAAACACAACTCCCCTTTAGATACAAACCTATGCTTGCCATGTGGTTAACATAACCATACAGATTATTACTACATTGTGTGGATGTATGTATATACATCCACACAATTATGCACGTGATGTGTGAGTGCCTGCGTCTGAGTGTGTACCTGTTTGTATGTGCATGTACCTGTGTGTGTGTGTGTACGTGTATGTGTGTGTGTGTACCTGTATGTGTGTGTGTACCTGTATGTGTGTGTGTACCTGTGTGTGTACCTGTGTCTCCGGCTCCCGTGCAGCAGGTTGTTGTGTTTCTCGTACACCTGCATCTCCTCCTGCTCCGCCTGCACAGCATCAGGGTCATCAGTAGCCAGGATGTCTACTGCCCCGCCCATGGCCATGGCTGGGGCACACACACACACACACACGCACAGTCAATTACAAGGACACGACATCTCTTGACATGTGTTTAACAACAAGGTGGACTCTACCGCACAACAAAGAATCAAACATCAAAGCTGGCAACGCATTTGATCCTAGGGGTTCTCCTGCCCCCTGGTGGTGAGTGTGAGTGAGTGTGTGTGAGTGTGTGTGTGTGTGAGTGAGTGTGTGTGTGTGAGTGTGTGTGTGTGTGAGTGTGTGTGTGAGTGTGTGTGAGTGAGTGTGAGTGAGTGAGTGTGTGTGTGTGAGTGTGTGTGTGAGTGTGTGTGTGTGAGTGTGTGTGTGTGTGAGTGTGTGTGAGTGTGAGTGAGTGTGTGTGTGAGTGTGTGTGTGAGTGTGTGTGAGTGTGTGTGTGAGTGTGAGTGAGTGTGTGTGAGTGTGTGTGTGAGTGTGTGTGTGTGTGTGTGTGAGTGTGTGTGTGTGTGTGTGTGTGTGTGTGAGTGTGTGTGTGAGTGTGTGTGAGTGTGTGAGTGTGTGTGTGTGTGTGTGTGTGAGTGTGTGTGTGCGTGAGTGTGTGTGAGTGTGTGTGAGTGAGTGTGTGTGTGAGTGTGTGTGAGTGTGTGTGTGTGTGTGAGTGTGTGTGAGTGTGTGTGAGTGTGTACCGGCACCCTCCTGCTCCCGTGGGTCTCTGTAGCGGTGCATACGCAGCACGTGGTCAGAGATCTGCCGGTCCTGCTCCGGGTCCATCTGGTCCAGCACGATGAAGAGCAGGTCGAAGCGAGACAGCAGAGAGTCCTGCAGACCGATGTTCTCCATGGGAGTCTTGTACTGGTCATACTGCAGGGCAGGGAGGATGGGGTTCAGATACATAGAACATACACACACATATGTATATATACTTACAGTATTAGTTACACAGTTAAGAAGTTGTGGATTCATTGAAAGGTAGTAGTTATTGTGTCAGATGCATTGAGTGTTTGAAACCCAATTCTGCCGTCTGATGTAGACTGGAATACGCAGGTGTGTGTGTGTGTGCCACGTGTTTGCATGCATGCGTGCGTCTCTCACCCGGCCGTAGACGGGGTTGGCGGCAGCCAGCACGCTGCAGCGGGCGTTCAGCCTGGCGTGGATGCCCGCCTTGGCGATGGTGACGCGGCCCTGCTCCATCACCTCGTGGATGGCCGTGCGGTCCATGTCCGACATCTTGTCGAACTCGTCGATACAGACCACGCCCCTGTCCGCCAGCACCATCGCCCCCGCTTCCAAGCGACGCTCGCCTGAGGGGGGGAAACGATCCGGTCATTCCATTCACTTTATTCATCCCATCAACAACTCAAGTGTTCAGATAACTCCGTGGGCATAGTTAGATAATAGGTATAAACAGAAGTAACACAAATACTGTTTTATATCAATACTGTCAGGACCTTCCCAGTGTCTGTGTTTTATATATGTATAAGTCTTTCAGAAGTGTGTGTGTGTGTGTCTCCTACCGGTCTCCTGGTCGGTGGTGACGGCGGCGGTAAGGCCGACCCCGGAGGAGCCCCTGCCGGTGGTGGCGATGGCCCTGGGGGCCGTCTGCAGCACGTAGCGCAGCAGCTGGGACTTAGCCACCGACGGATCACCTGGGGAGGGTCGGGGGTCAGGGGTCAGTACTCTCATCTACCTGCAGTTCAGGGTGTGCAACTCATACTTGAGCAAACAGCTTAGATTCTTCCCCAGAATGCCCTCTGTTCCTCTGTACCTATGAGCAGGATGTTGATGTCTCCACGGATGCGGGAGCCGTTCTCCAGAACCTTCTCCACCCCTCCCAGCAGCATGCACAGAATGGCCTTCTTGATGTACTCGTGACCATGGATACTGGGGGCCAGGGACCGAGCCAGTTGGTCAAACACGTCCTGGACACACACACACACAGTCTGTTTAGCTACACACACAGTGTATATGGCTACACACTGTCTATATAGCAACACAGCACAGTCGACAAGGCTGGTGGCACCATGTGTTATTACTATCACTGTTACTAGATCATGTGATCTCACCTTGGACCGTGATTTGCTGAAGTTCTTGATCTTGGACACGTCGTCAGCAGAGAAGAAGGGAGACACTTCCTTACACATCTGCTTCACCTGACAGGCTATCATTATGGTCCTGGAGGGGGAGGGGGAAAGAGAGATAGAGGGAGACAGGAAGTGAGAGGGAGAGAGGCGGACAGGGGATAGTGAGAGAACGACAGAGGGAGAGAAAGAAAGAGAGAGGGGGAAAAAGAGAAAGACAAAGAGAGAGGGAGAGAAAGTAAGAGACCGTCAAAACACATCAGACACCTAACCGAAGAGCGACACTGTCACAACCAACAACAACACAACACCAAGCTTCAGCTGCGTCGCAGTGAGAGAGAGGGGGTCCTAAGGGGGCCTACCTGAAGGTGCCAGAAGTGTACCCCCCCTTCTTGCTGGGCAGGCAGCGGTAGGTGCCCACCACCTGCACCCGGTCCCCGGGCTTGGCCACATCCACCAGGTCGTTGTCCAGGATGATGTCCAGCGAGCGAGGCAGCTGGCCCGCAGGGGCCTTCTCTGGCATCTCCTGCACGGTCACCGTCTGGTGGTCCTTGTAGATGGACAGGCCGAACTCTGTCTCCAGGGGGTTGTTCTCCTCATCCTGGAGGAGGGGAAGGAGGAGGGGAGCGGGGAGACGGGGGGGTTAGTAGGCTCTTCCCAACGGAGAGAGTGAGAGACACGGAAGGGATGGGGCTGGGTCGAGAGAGTGCAGAGAAAGAGGGAAAGGAAGATGGAGAAAAGAGGAGAGAGGGTGGGAGACAGGAAGAGAGAAAGAGAGAGCTGGAGAAAAAGAGAGAAAGGAAGAGTCTGTATTTCCGCAGACAGCTCCTCACCTGACCCCTGACCCCTATCCTCAAACCTCCGTCACTTAAAACCCTTTTTTCGCATTTTATTCATTCAGCAGAAGCTGTTATTCAGTGCATAGAGAGAGGACAGCGGGAGATCAAGGATCAGAGGTGTTAGAAAGAAAAGAGGGAGGATTCTACCTTGGTGGGGTAGATGGCACTGGAGGGGAAGGCGTCCAGGGAGGTCAAATCAGAGTATTTGCGCTCTATGGTCTTCTTCGTTGCTGGACAGTAGTGGACGCTACGAACCACCTTGGGACGCACCAGAGAGCCTGGAGAGAGAGACAGGAGAGCTTTACTGGCAGTCTGGCTCAACTCTGCTAGCAGAGCATTTCAGAAACGCATTAAACTGGGATTATTGACGTTGAGCCTTCATTTAAGAAGTACAATACAGACAGCTGTGTTTTAATTAGTGTACATGTTGTAAGTTATAGGTATTAGGGTGAAGGATCTAGGCTGTGGAAAGTGAAGGTGCAGTGGGCATTAGACACTCACACTTGGTGATGATGCCTTCCACACACACCAAGCTGCCCAACAGGCGAGCAGTGAGGGTGCGGGGAGTGACATGTTTGTTGCCAAAGCTGCCCTCCAGACCCACAAAGAACTCCTCGTACTGCTTGGCATAGGTGGCATCCACTGAGGCCACCAAATCCTTCAGCGCACGCTGGAACGCTATCAGCTCCTCGAACGCATTGTTCATTAACCTGTAGTGTGGTTCGGAACACAGGTGTTTAGTATTTCATGGAAGAGACTTATGTTATGTTTTCCGTATTGACCTCGGCTGTTGGGTTCTTTGAAATGTTGTTCTGCAACTTCCAAATTTCTACAGCTAATTCGCTTTCTTCAACAGCTATGAATAATTACAACTTTATAATTACTAGTAAAAGTTGGGCGGTATAAAATGCAGCGAATTGAATATGAGGAGGTGATGCAACAAACCTGGCTGCCCTGGCTTCGTTCCGGCGTCTCAGGTCGTTGATGTTGACAATGAGGCGGCAGTTGTTCTCGCTGATCATGTCGCGGACCTTGCTCTGGTACACGCCTTGGTCTTGCTGCAGAAGAAGAGATGGGAGAATATCATGCATTTGTATGCTATGCATACAATTATATTGTACAGAAAGACGCTTCTGCCAGAATATAGCTAGCTAACGTGTTACTTGGCTGCAACCGGTAACGTCAGCAAGCAAAAATACCATACTAAACCGTTTTCTAAAATTATTTACTTCGAAACCGTAAGAAATAGAGCGGGGACTAACATACTTCCAGATTGCAGTTTACTCTAAATCGTGATTATTGAAGCATGCCCAACGCTAATCAGACTTTTGCAGACCATGAATATTGTGTCCCACTGAAGCATGGCGTCTTCTCTCGGATCCACACAGGCAGCAAAGTATATTTATTTTCAACTTACATCGTCGTCCAGGAAGTCCAGATAATCTCTCTGAGCCTCTCTCATCTCCTGATCATCAACCACGTCGGTCGCCATTGTGTAATAACTTTGTATTCTGATTCAGTTTTTTGACGAAAAAGTTTCCAGTAATTTGTGTTGTTCGCCGTTGCTCTGAGAATCCAACTACCAACTTTTCGCGCCACGCAGTGCAGCGGGCATTCAGAAGAGACTTCTGATTGGTCTAAACTACACACAAGACTTTGCATATTTGGCGGGGAAACATGGGGTACCTCCGTTTTAACTTTCTTGAGCAATGGTTTTGATAGAAATATTTTCAGACTTAGCAGAGTAAAAACCTAAATTACTTATTAGTCTGCGTTCTTATCCATAAAAATGTTTGTATCAGAAGCTTTGCAAAATAGAAGTGAATATAGGATTTTATAGCGACATTCGAATCTCTGGTCATTTCCTCAGTTGCGCTAAAATTGTCCAGTCGAACGCTGGCGTATAAAACGATGAACGTCTCCCAACTCGCGGGAAAACTGAACAGGAAATGGGCGGATAAAGCAGGGACAACCGAGAAGCTCAGTTTCAGATCTAGATGGCGCTAACTTGCGTACGCAGTATTTATGTCAGTCACAAGCTCAGTCCCAGACCAGCATACATCACCAGTGTATTATAACGCATTTAATTATTATTACAAAATCATGAACAGCCTACAAACAAATCGCATCAGACAAATAGGCAAAATATGCATACCTGCCTAGACCCTGAATTAGTGCGTGTGATGCACACAGTTTATTTAGCCTACAATGCACGCAGAAAAGCGATATATTACTAACAAAATTACGTAATCACACTTAGGCTAGCCAATTGCCCCTTGTCTGTTTTTTTTCTCTTTTTTTGTCATTCTCAGCTGACCCAGTCTCCGCCCAGTCATCAGAGACGATCGCATTTACAGCGGTACATCGGTTGGTCCTCTAATGAAACCACACGATTTGTCAGAACTCAGGACCGGAGACTTGTATCTGCGCATCTCTGTCGGGCATGAAGCAGCAATGGGCAGGCAGCTTTGAAGCTTTGTGATATTGTACACTAACCTTCAAGCCGCAGCAGCAACAGTTGTGTTGTGGAAACCGAGAGGAGACAGGTAGGTGATATGAGATGCTGGTTTCAACAATCAAAACACTCAGACATCGGTTTACATAAATATGTATACTATATTCAGACCGACCTGCGTAGGCTTCATTGCCGTGGCTGCATTAACAGCCTTTCTTATTCAAGATAAGTGTTTTTTTGTGGGTTAAACAGTTGTTGTCAACAAACCTATAATTAACTATAGTCGAATTTGAAAGAGTTTTGAAATTGTGTTTTTTGGAGGAGATTATGCGCTAACTAACCCCCACGAATGAAAATGACGGCACATCATATGTTAGTTACAACCAGGGGTGGTTCACTAAAGGTGAGGTATCGGTCTTCATAAATGTTTGTGTTTGCTATGACGCCAGGTGCTGTCAGACAACACTGTTGTGTTGGGGAGCGGAATGATATGGTGGAAGGTGCAAGTTTACAGGTGTGACTGCATTTCTTTCCACTGCTAGACAAAACAACATGAAGCCTGTCAAATCCTGTTCCCAGAGAGCTACACTCCTTTGGGTGGTTGTGCAGACTTCGACTGTTAGTAATCTAATTCCACGAATCAACCGTTTAATGAGAATCATTTGCAGTAGATTAGGCTGGGAGTAAAAAACCGACTGGATGGCATTCTCCAGGAACAGGGTAAACCTGGTCTGACCTAGACATATAGAAGCAAAAACAAGTGACAAATGTTTAAGGGAGGGTTGAAATATGTTTTTTGTTTTCAAGGTTATGTGTTGAAGCTCCCTCTCCACTAGATGGTAATGTTTGTTTAACCTGGGCATTGCATTTGTGTTGCAGGGATGTAGTGCAGGTGTTAATTTTTAGAAGATGAATATCTGATCTTTTTCTACTCTCATTATCACAGCAGAGCACAACGTAGTTCCTGAAGAACACACGCTTTACCTCCTCCATCTGAGCTTGTTCACCCCTACACCCCCCTCCATCCCTCCATCCCCATCACTACACCCTCCTCTCTCCACTCCTCCATTCCTCCGGCCCCTCACTCCACCCACCTATCTCTCCACCCCTCCACCCCCCTCACTCCATCCTTCCACCCCCCCTCTCCGACCACCACCATGTCCGACACTCTGACTCTGAGCGTGAGGCAGCTCAGCCGTCTCCCCCACATCTCTGACCTCCTCGTCTCCCTGCCCTCCCCCAGCCCCACAGTCCCCGCCTACCTCGTCCCCAGCCTCTTCAGGGAGCCCTACATCCTTTCGGGCTACCGGCCTGTGGGCCAAGACTGGCGCTGCTACCTCCTCAGTCTGTTCCAGAGGCACAACGAGTCTCTGAACGTGTGGAGCCACCTGCTAACGGGGCCCCTGTTGCTGCTGCGTTTCTTGGCCCTCGTAGGGGCCTGGGGTCCCAGCCTGGAACTGGCCTCCCTGCCCCTCTGCCTCTACCTGCTGTCCGCCCTCACCTACCTGAGCTGCAGCGCTGCAGCACACCTGCTGCAGTCTCACTCGGAGCTGGCCCACTACTCGTTGTTCTTCCTGGACTACGTGGGGGTGGCGGTGTACCAGTACGGCTGCGCCCTGGGACACTACTTCTACTGCTCGCAGCCTGCCTGGAGGGAGAGCAGCGTGGGGGTCTGGTACCTCCCTGGAGCCTTCCTCCTGGGGTGGCTCTCCTGTGCTTCCTGCTGCTTCGCCAAGTCACGCTATCGCCGACCGTACCCGCTCCACCGCAAGGTGTGCCAGCTGGTGCCCACCAGCCTGGCGTACCTGCTGGACATCAGCCCCGTGGCCCATCGCCTGGCCACCCAGACCTGGAAAGATGACCCGGCGCTGCCCCTCCATAGCTTCCAGGTGGCTTTCTTCCTGCTGGCTGCCTTCTTCTTCTCCTGTCCCATCCCTGAGCGCTTCTTCCCGGGTCGCTGTGACATCCTGGGCCAGGCCCACCAGATCTTCCATGTGTTTCTGTCACTGTGCACCGTCTGTCAGTTGGAGGCCATAGCGGGGGACTACAGCCGGCGGAGGGATACGCTGCTGGAGGTGTATGGAGAGATGAAGCTGTGCTTCGCCGGTGTGTCTTTCGTAGTCTTGGTGTTTTGTACTGCCCTGACTGCTTTTCTTATGAGGAGACAAGTTAAGAGAAGACTGGGCAAAGGACAGGAGTGATGTGGAGGAGAGGAATGGAGAGAAAGTGGAGGAAGAATGATAGATATCTTCCCTTTCTTTTATTTGTATACAGTTTATTGTATTGCAAATGTGAATAATGTGAATTTATAAATATATTTTTTCATGCTCATACTATAAATTATCTAAATGGGTTGCCTTAAATATAATATAATTTGGGGATATTAATGCGTTTCCACTGCATCTATTAGTGGTCATTCTTGAATGAAAAATTAAGTACAGTGATCAGCTCAGACTTTGTTATCAACAGGCTTGCGTCTGACTCTCACGTCTGATACAATGGACTAGTCACTGTTAAAGTTGCAGTCAGCAAAATATTAAATCTGGATTAAATCGTACCAAGCTTTACCGAGTTGAAGTAGGGGATTTGAGCAAACAAAGGGCAGTTGTAAGAAGTGGAACACACCGTAATTTGGTCGTGGGGGAGGGAGCACAATTTCCACCTGATCTGATTATGGATGAGTGAGAGGTCTTAGAGGAACACTAGGGAATTGAAAACCGTTGAGAGATGTGTTAACTCTTGGGCTTGCCTGCATGATACTGGAGCATAAAAATGTCACCAAATCTCAAACTGGTCAAAAAATCAAGACTGCATGCTGAAAACAAGCTCTATTCCTGTCAGACTGTGCTGCCTTTGATCTCATGATATTTCCTCAAGTGCTCAGGATATAACCTATTTCAGGGCAGGGGCGTAGCCACGGGTAGGCCTGGATAGGCACAAAAGATGCCTATCCATATTTTTCTAGGCCTACCCAAAAAGATTATTCTGGCTACGCCCCTGTTTCAGGGGCTGCATTCCATGTCAATGAAGTGGTTTCCTTACATGCCATGGTCCCTCGTTCCCTAGCGATCACAGATCTACCCAAGCATTCCATCAGTCTCAAGAGAGTCAGAAGGGGAGATTCTGGTTGGTTGACTTCAGATACTAGTTAATAATATATTACGGGGGGGGGGGGGGGGGGGGGGTGAGTCACTGCTGCATTCCCACCTGGCAGGTCTGTGGAGGATTTTGGGTGTGACCATAAAGGGCCCTGATCAAACGTTCCACCTAGATCTGTGAAAACTCGACACACCCATTCAATTTGTGGTCTTGCACCAAAACAAAGATGTGATTGTGATCAGCTCCTTGGTGATTGATCTAGTGGGTTGCAGCCAATCCCATTAGTTCCTGGTGGAGGGAAAGGATTTATGCCTGCTGGTAACTCTTGATGACTAGTAGAATCTCTTTTTGATATAAGAATCAGTCCCTTGTCTCAGATATGTTTGTGAATTATGTTTGTTTTTCCTTTAAGCCCTAGTCACTGTAAAACTGACCACAGTAGCAATATGGTTATTTGGACTCTCAAGAGTCACATTGTCTTGTAGTTTGCTAAAGTATAGTAAACTACCTGTAGAGGGCAGTATTGTCACACACGTCGTTGATGTAGACATGAAAACAGTTCTGCTGTATTTGATGTAATAAATCATTAAGGGAAAAAAATGATGTAATCAGACTTTAACATTCACTCAACAGCAAGTGTTTTGCTTGACGTCAGAAATGTGACTGCACCAGTTGCCAACGCCTCTTTCATGCTTCCAAGCAGTTTTGTGTAGACCACTGGTATGTCAGGTATCATGATACACATCAGTGCTGAAGACTTTAGACTCTTCCTGGAGGGCTGGGGAGACAGCATAAGATTTGTCCAGGTGAAGTAAATTTCTCAGTTGGATAGATCAGAGGGGAGAGACTGGTCTACTTTTCTTGTCAGCTGCCAACCAAGGTGACGGAACCAAGAAGAACTTCCATCAAACCCAAAGGAGGTAATACTAATAATAACATTCTTTTAGCAGAAGCTTTGTAAAACACTTACTATAAAGAGCGCACAAAGTCAATTGCTACAGAGTGCTACACTCAGATCTTCTTGTGTTTATGTAGAATGCTTGGTGGCTTGACAGAGGTGTGTTATCCTTAATAATAATAAGACTTTATTTATATAGCACATTTCATACAAGAATTGCAGCTCAATGTGCTTTACATAAAATCAATAAAAACAACAATACAAGTGATAAAAGTAATAAAAATGAATACAAGATTAAAAAAATAAAAATGTAACTCAACAAAATACAAGCCGCAGTCTTTGCCTCGAAATCCTTGTATTGTTTAGGTACATGTGTACTATGAGTCTTCATCAATACTGCTAATGTTCACACCAGCTGGAACTGTACGCTTGATGATCTGAAATGATTTAGCTAAATCTAGATTTTTCCCTCTGTACGATACGTGACTTAACAGCTGTTCACCCCTCCTCCTTTCTGACCCTCCTCCATTCCACAGCTGAGAAGAAAAGATAGGACAGATAACAGAAAAGGAGAAGTAGAGAGAGATAGACCATGGCTCCTGTGGCAGAGGGGGTTTCTGACTGGACCCTGATCGGATCGTCTTCTCTTGAGGTGTGCACGACCTCCCTCCTCCTCCTGGTCACCCTCATCACCCTCCTCGCCATCTGCATTCGCTGTCACAGGTGAGCAGCCAGCTCTCTGGTAGAACCAGAACATTTGAGTAAAATGCACAAAATTGTGTTGCTTGGGTTTTGCTCAAATGATTGTGGGGAAAATATGGAAACCTATTGAATCAACAGATATCAGAAAGGGCTGCTTTTGTATTTTCCATTTTGTTTTCAATTTGTATTTATGTTTGGCATTTCATTGATTGGCATTCAGAGTTTGCTAGGATTTGGGTGGGGAAGGGTGGTGCAGGTAAATATTTAAGTCTTGTCTTTCCAGTTCTGTGGCCAACTCCCAGTCGGGCGCTATATATATATAGCGCCCGATCACAAAATAAGTAATTTAAGGTTACCTTTCCTATAAAACAGGTCTATAACTTGCTCTTTTATTAAACAAACTAAATGGCCTTATGTTATTTATCTTATTTACACGACGGCGTGTCATTTACTTTTACATTTAGTCATTTAGCAGACGCTCTTATCCAGAGCGACTTACAGTAGGTACAGGGACATTCCCCCGAGACATGCCCCTCCCCCCCGTCAAAGCTGTAAACCTAGGGGAAACACTGCTCAAGATGAGTCAGTCCTCTTCAGGAACTGGATAACTTACCAAGAAGAACAGCTGCTGACTGACATGACAAAGCATTAGGCACCACACCTGCACATCAGTTGTTAGGTTGTCAATTGACAGTACAAGATTAGAAGTTTTGGTTTTGACAAGAAACACTAAATTGGACAAGATCGGGAAGACAGTCGCAGTTTAATAGGTTTAGCTGAACCTTAAATAATGGATATTATGTTATTATGATATTATGTTCAAATGTTGGTGGAATTCCAAATGAAAATGGTACTTCTGTCTAATTACACACCTGCACATCAGTTGTTAGGTTGTCAATTGACAGTACAAGATTAGAAGTTTTGGTTTTGACAAGAAACACTAAATTGGACAAGATCGGGAAGACAGTCGCAGTTTAATAGGTTTAGCTGAACCTTAAATCATGGATATTTTATGTGTTCAAATGTTGTTTGAATTCCAAGTGAAAATGGTACTTCTGTCTAATTTATCTCAATGTTCATCTCCAGAAAAACAGATGCCCAGACAAAATCTGAAAGTGCAAAAGTAAGGATGACAATCAATTTTCTCTCTGTCTGCCTGCCTGCCTGCCAGCCTTTCTGTTTGTCTGTCTGCTACAGATGCTGTAAACGTTGTTGTGCTTCTTTTGCCACTCATTTGTTTGCCAATTATGAGCCATAAACGGTAGATTACTGACCATTAGGAATGATTCTGATAGCTAATATATCAGTCTTATCGCCAGAGAGAGACGAGGGGCTGGCTGGAAATAGAAACAGTCTGTCTGGGGGAATTAGAAGGCAGAAGGAGGTTACTTGCAGCACTGCATCAGTAAAAAAAACACCACGTCTTAGACACACAGACACGTTTAAGTTATTCTGCTGTTCTTGTTTCAGACCAAGAGTCAGAATGGCACAAGCACGAGTCAGAAGACCAGTAATGGAACCAGTGTGAAAGGTATTTTAACCTTTACAGTTTAATGTGTGATAATAAAAAAATTCAATAAAACACATTTCGATGTTAACAGTGCATAGAGTATATAGTAGACTTTTACATGTAGTTTATTTGCTTATTCTTGTCCCAGGCCAAGAGGGTGTGTATGGCTCGCAATGGAAAGACCACAAAAGCATGCCTGAAGTGCCCGACATCCCGAGCCGCATCCGAAACACTCTCCCAAGAACACCAGCCAGGTACACCAGTCTGCTCTCTGCATGTGACTTGATCTGACAAATGTTGTATACCCAATAGAAAGCCAAAACACACATTTCAGCAAATGTGGCTAAAGCTGATTCCCTTGGTGTGTATTTCTATCTGTCTGTCTGTCTGTCTGTCTGTCTGTCTGTCTGTTGTTCTGTCTGACTCTCTCTCTCTCTCTCTCTCTCTCTCTCTCTCTCTCTCTCTCTCTCTCAGTGACCCTGACCTATGATGTTGAGGACATTTCCAGGGCCCACTCCTCCCTGCCACACCCCTCCAGACCCTCCAGACCCACCAGACCCCCGTCGCCCCCTCACATCAACCCATCAAAGTGGGACCCGATCTCGTGACGATTCCAGGACCATCCATAATCTTGACATCAACCTCTGTGCTTCAAAACCCACTCGGCCCACACAGCACGAGGGCCCAGACCTCCTGCAGGAGACATAGAAAGAGAGAGACAGAAACAGAGAGACAGGAATCAACAGCTCTTGTGGTTCTTACATTCACATGCTTACACTTTGACTTCATTTAATGCCACTGAGTTTACTTCTTTACTCTGTAACCCTGGATGATTATCATGCAATTCGGTGATTTGAGGATTCCTTTTTAAACTTAAAATGTATTTTTTTTGCATTTGATTTGTTGTTAAAATAATCTTCACTGCACCTGGCTCTCAGCACATGCCCCAGTCTGGAATTGCCATAAAACCAGACTAGGTCACATGACATAATTAATGGACAGCATTCCGTCTGGGTTGGGATTGGGATTGGGACTGTGACAGGGGTGGTGCTCAGACTCAAATCCCTGCTCTGTGTCTGGCAGAGACGCTGTAGAGTCAACACACAGGACTAATCCAAGGACTCACACCCCAGTGTGTCTGGTATTGCCTAGCACAGTAAAGGCCTACACATCACTCCATATGTGTGGTTGGATCGCATTTGGAATTACATTTCTGTCTGTTTGAATGCAATAATTTGTTGAAACGTGCCAGTTGTTCTTCAGAGTTGTCAATGTCAATGTTTCCTAATAAATAAAAATAGCAAAATCATGATAATAGGTTGGTGACTATGATTATGGCTTTGCAATGTAACAATGTTAACAAAATATTTAGGGCCTAGAGCAAATTATACCCGTAAACTGATGAACACAGAAAGAAATTGCCCTTTGTATTTCTTATTTCCCCCGGGACTGTCATAGCGCTGCGTGCGTGCGTGCACGATTCTGCTCTGGTAACCTATCACCCAGATCATCCTTTCTGCGTCTCGGCATTACAGCGCAGCAGACTACTGTCTGAGCCCAGCTGTCGCACTCGGCATAGCTCCACCGTACGATCACACGTACGCGCATCCCATTCCGGTCCATCCCCCCTTTCACTGGACTGAACACCCGGCGAACGGTGGGACACGAGAAAAGCAGTCAGCGGCGATTTGCTCTCAAACGGGACACGGTCTCTATATCGCCAAAAAGGTAAAACAGTTACTACATTTGTGTTACCGGATGATAACAACTAGATGTATAACAACATAACTCTAGTTTACTGAAAGCTTCACCATGTTTTGCATATTCTATCACGGGGGCATTTCTGCCCAGTGTAGCCTGTTTCTGTAGTTTGACAATTGTGCCCAATTCTGGTCGGTTGGTTTACATTGCATTATTTTTGACATTACAATCATTAATGTTCCGGACGAACTTGGACTTTTATTCATTTATCTATATATATATTTATTTATTTATTTAGCCTATTTATGCAAAGCAGACTGCTGCTTTATTTCACTTCCCCTCTATCGCTCCTGCCGAGACTCGTGTCCTAACACGTTGTCAGAAAGAGGTGTGTTCCTTGCAAATCAGTTTTCAGCCAATGAGCGCAGCTGGGCCGCCCACGGTTTCTGTGTTGTTTACCAGTGGAAGTCCTCGCCTATTGGAGGAGAGAATGTGATAAAATACGGTTTTCCTCTTGATTCTGCCAAATGGTATCATAATCCTTGTAAATATAATCGAAATATAGGTATACAAGTATCATGTCAACACATAATGACTCCGTCAATTGAAGCGAAACAGGAAGTTGACGTTGGAGTTTGTAATACAATACCGTTCAAATTTTGTTTTGATACCATCCCCCAAGCGTCCGCATGTATGAAAGAAAGCAGTTCAGGGGGTATAAACATAGGTTACTGCAAAATGCTAAATTATTAAAAGTCAAACGAATAGTCGTCCTGATATAAAAATTTCCTGAGTGACAAACCATGCACCGCAAAATCACATTAGAGTTCATGTATTTGCTGTTTTTTGGCAACGTGTTCTGCAGGGAGTAAGATCTGCGACCCTGCGATAATTGAGCGTCGAGGTGGTGTGAGACCTCCGATCAGGTTAACCATGGCAGCTATGGGACCAGGGGCAGCGGAGGAGGTCTCGTCTTCACAGCCCCCGTCCTGTCCCTCCACAGCCCAG
The DNA here is from genome assembly GCF_038355195.1 of Osmerus mordax. Classification (NCBI taxonomy): domain Eukaryota; kingdom Metazoa; phylum Chordata; class Actinopteri; order Osmeriformes; family Osmeridae; genus Osmerus; species Osmerus mordax. The sequence continues at coordinate 5,024,197 of NC_090057.1, read as the reverse complement.
TCAGGGGCTGGCAGGCCCCCCAGGTCGGAGCTCCAGGAGAGTCTGGTAGGTGCACGTGGGTTGATCTGTCCAAGCTGCTTCACCCTGTGATTTGGTGTCTGAGTAGTCACATAACTGTCTCAGAATTTAGGGAAACTGCATAATTTGATGTTGCTCTTAAAGTAGATGCTGTTTTTGTAGCACTGTACTATGTAATAGGGAGGGAGTCAGGTGGCTGAGCGGTGAGGGAATCGGGCTAGTAATCCGAAGGTTGCCAGTTCGATTCCCGGTCATGCGAACTGACGTTGTGTCCTTGGGCAAGGCACTTCACCCTACTTGCCTCGGGGGGAATGTCCCTGTACTTACTGTAAGTCGCTCTGGATAAGAGCGCCTGCTAAATGACTAAATGTAAATGTAAAATGTAAATGTAATATTGTAGCTGAGATGTTACTGTTGCACCATGCCTGGTACCTGAGATGTTATCTTTCCCTGTTACTGGTAAATACAGTGTTCCTGGACTCTGACCACCAAAATGCTATTAGAACTTATCACTTCTGATATCAGAAGACTCCATGAAGGTTTTGTTTGTCAACCAAAGAGGTTTCCTCCTGTCTCCCCCAGGTGTACATGCAGTGCTGTGGGCAGGACAGCTCCAGAGGGATGCCCAGTACCGGCCCAGCGGACAATCGTCAGGGACCTGTCTTCTTCCCCCAGAGGAGGACAGAGGGGGGCTGGGCCAACCCCCCTGTGCCAATGCAGACTACAACTCCCATAATGCCCAGGTGATCTTCCTGTAATAGAGGACAGCCAACAGTGCTTTGTGATTGCTCTCAGTATTGACTGTAAACGCTTCACGGCGTGGATCTCCTCCTCAATAAATCTCATTGGTGGTTCTTTCTGTTTGTCTCGTACCGTCAGCTTTCGGAGTCCAGAGTCAGTGGAGATGGATGAGATCATGGCCGCCATGGTTCTGACCAGCTTGTCCTGCAGTCCTGTTGTCCAGAGTCTTCCCCAGACAGACCCCACCCATGGGCCAGGTCAGTTAGACACACACACACACACACACACACAATCTCAGTCTCATGCACACACATGGTGGTATGTGGTGTATTACGGTGCTGTGTGTTGATGGTAACTCCTGTGCTGTGCTTGTAGCTGGGCCCCCGGGGGACATGGAGTGCGCCGGCGGCGAACTTTCTGACAGTGGCAGCAGCGGCTACTGGAGCTGGGACCATGGTAATGTCAGTCCCGCCCCCTCCCCGTCCGTCACAGAGATGGACAGCAGCCCAGACGAAGGGCTGCACATGGAGCCAGAGCAGTGGGAGGAGCTAACCGGCAGGAAGTCAAAGGTGGGAACAGACGGTTGTGAGGGTTTGTTTGATCAAGAGAGAGAAAAAGAGAGAGTAGCCTCATTTTACACACCCTGTCCTAGGTGGGGATGTTGCATGCACCTTTATGCCGCACAAAAACAAGCACATGGATTCCGACTATTGCCGCTATGGTTGATTTCACCGCTTGTCGAGTTTGTTTTAAGAGCCGTCACGTAGCTCCTTGTGCTCTGGTCCTAATCCTCTGCCCCTGGTGTCTGTCGGTCTGTCTGTCTGTCTGTCTGTGTATGTGTCTGTCTGTATGTGTGTGTGTGTCCAGAGCTCCTCCAGAGGGGCCTACAGGTGCTTGTGGCCAGGCTGTGGGAAGGTGCTCACCTCCTCGGTCGGGATGAAGAGACACGTCAGGGTGCTGCACCTGGGGTGAGCTGACCGACCGCAGCTGAAGATGAATAACAAAATACCACATTACTTTATTCATACTGCCCGAACGTGGAAATGAGAAAGATTAATCTGTTTCTGCTTTTCTTTCTTTCATCTTTCCTTTCTTTCTCTCTCTCTCGCTGTCTCTCACTCCCCCTCTCTTTCACACCCTTGTTGCATGCACACTCACACACACAGAAGTGGATCGGAGAACTCGCAGAGAGAGGAAGACTTCTACTACACTAAGTTCTCTAGTGAAGTGTCAGTGGACACTGGCCCGGTACCCCAGACCCAGACCCCCCACACCCCCTGGGCCTCCTGTGGCTCTCCTCCCTCCTCAGACCTGCAGATCCCCCCAGAACCCAGACCCAGGTCCAACTCCGGCCCGCTCCAGCCCAGCTCGCTCAGCCGTTCTGCCCCCAGCGGCTTCTGGCAGATCCACACTGAGCACCTTTATCAGGTGGGTGGCTTCACTGGCCCTGGCCATTTGTTTACTAATTGGATTGGTGAATAGGTTGTTATTTACTGGATTGTTTTGAATATGTTCCTGCCCAGGGACTGCAGATGTAAATAGCTAGATAGCTAACCTTGGCCCAATGTTAGTGTTGTGCATGGTCCCTGCTAAATAAATGAAACTACTATTCTGCATTTTTTTGCCTTAGCAACCAGGACAAAATCAGCATATCTAGCTTACATGACCCAAAACATTTAGAGAAAGTATCAGAGGTTATCCAGAGTTTAAATCAGATGTGGATCGCTTGTGACAGAAGACAGTCGACACCTCCCTGAGGCCTGCTAGACAGTCAGTGGCACAACTAACCCAGATCCAGGGGTGAGAGGGGGGTCAGTGCTGCCGGATGAGCTGCTCATTAGTTTGAATGTGTTTTGGATTTGAGAGGAATGTGGTGTGTGCCGCCCCCCTACCTCCAGGCCTGCTCTCCTGTCCAGGTGACGGTGGCCTCCCAGACTCCCGCCTCCCAGTGCTGGACTCCCCCCATCTCGGTGTGTGGCCATACAAATGCTCAGGTGGGCAATCTGTCAGCCTGTCTGTTAACCTGTCTGTCTGTTAACCTCTCTGTCTACCTGGCGTGCTTGCGGATCGTCCCTCTCGGTTAACGTCTTTTTGCCCCCTCTCAGACGGTGCGACCTCGCTGCAGGTCTGTCAGTGTGGGAGAGCAGTGGCTGCAGCAGAACAGCACCACCAGCAGGCTTCAGACCATGACTTCATCCCCCTCCCGCGCTCACTGCTCCTTCAGGTACATCGCCACTCGTCGTCACCGTTCTACGCCTCGCCAAGGGTTCTTTTATGATGTTTTATGTATTTTGTTTTGAATTTATGTTTGACGTGTGATTAGTAATGACAGAAGTGCATATTTCTAACGGTCTTTTACAATGACCTCTCCCTTCTATCCTTCTTTGCTTTGCGTGAGCACAGCTCTATAGCAATTTTGAAATTGTTTACATTGGCTGTGCGCAGTGCCGGCCCGACCCAATAAACAAATTCAAGATTTGTTTAGGGCCCTGGGATTGGTTCAGGGCAGCCCTGGGTGTGCGGTACGGTCACTGAATTTGTCTTTTTCGTTCTGTGTGTCCCTCTTGTCCTCCTATAGGAAGGGACGGGGAGAGGCCAAGAAATGCCGTAAGGTTTACGGTGTGGAGCGCAAAGACCAATGGTGCACTGCCTGTCGCTGGAAAAAAGCATGCCAGCGCTTCCCTGACTAAGTGTGTTTATGTGTGTGTGTGTGAGTGTGTGTTTGTGTGTGTGTGAGAGAGAAGGTGAAAGAGAGAGAGAGGGCTGATTGGAAAAGAGGTACTATAAAAGAAAAGATACATCAGGGCTTGATTCCATCAAGACAAACAACAGCTACGCTTTCTTCCTTATTTCAATCAGTTGTGTTTTTCGTTTTTCACTTCCTTTACCAAGAAATACGTGGAGTGATTCTGTGCACCTTGACTTCAGATGTTTGCAGTGGTGCTAGTTGTTAAGACTGTTATGTGGTAGACTTGCTCTTTCCCCTCCGTAAAGGACCCGTCCTCTCAACCCTCCACAACCATGTTGTAGAAGACTCTCTGAACATCTTCCAACTCTTCCACCCATGGCAACCACAATACTTAATGAATACTTCTATATTGTGTGCTATGAATTCCTCATGAGTATTTTGTATCTTTTTTTTGTCTATTTTTTTTCTTTCATTACTTGTTTTTCTTGGTCCACCTAAAGGGGTAGATGACCTCCTCTTGATGTTTTTCAGGCACTTTGTTTAAATGTATTTGTCAAGAATAAGCTACTTTCTGTTTGACTCGTATACTCTCTAAAGTTCATCCTGTACATCCTTCTTCCCTTTGTTGGAAACAGTATTCTGCTCTGGTCTGTAAACTATCGGTCCTGCTCATGGGAACTGGCCATGTTAGGAGATTGAATTTGTTAACAGCATTCTAATAAATAAAAAATTAAAACATAAATAAATCACTGAGAATTTCGAACTGCGGCGAATGCCTCGACATAACAATCCACAAGAGAGATAGCAAACTAATTTATTGTTATTTTCTCTATACAGGTTTCATGAATTTTCGATGACACAATAGAAATGTAATTGTAAAATGTAATTGTAAAATGTACACTGTATTCTGCATACAAATTCTTTGCGTACAGATGAGAGACAAACTCACAGACACACACACACACAACCGCATGCACACATGCACAGACACAAACCCACATGACGTCACCACCCACTCCCTCACTCATACCTCAGTAGATTAAATGATAAATACTGACTAGTGGACGAAACAAAATGAACAAAACATCTTTGATATGAAGTTCACTTTTGTAGACAAATTAGTGGAAATAGTAGTTAGCCACCTGCACCGTATGCTTCACTCGTGTCAGGATCAGACTGAACAGGAAGTCTTGGAAATCTATATTTCGAACACTTTGAAATTGATCATAATGATTAGGGCCACAAGAGGGCAGTCTTGTACAGCCATTCAGGATGAACTAAGTTTGTTCCTTTCTGTCACTGCACTGCAGTGTGTAAACGGGTTCTCTAGAAGGAAAAGGGTTGACTTGATGGATGCCTACCACTGTCAATCCACATGTTAGATTGAAACTTGGTATCACTACTGGAGCAAGGGATAATATAATAAAAAGTATCCCTCAAATGTAAATGGAAACCTGCACTGTGAAGGTAACTGGTCTGAGACCAAACCATTCATAAGATTTTGTCCTTGTGCTTGATGTCTAAAAGTAAAGTGCGTACATGCATTCACTCGGGCCTTGAGAGTAGATATGGATTGACCTTTGTGCATCCATGTTTGGTCCTCATGATACTGAGACAATTTTCAATTGCTCTACTGTCATTTTATTTGGTCAGATGTATGTATGCACAAGGTTAAGGGTAGGAGTGGGGGAAGTGGAATCATGTGGATGGTGTAAAGTAAACATTATGTTGCTAGTTACTTCTTTTACACAACATCAGAATAGAGATTAGGAACGGAGTTCTTCTTCTTCTGACACGAATGACTAGATCTATGAGGTCACAGTTCAGGTAGCTATAGAGGCGACCGTAGCTGCAATCACGGTTGATGAGGTAACTGGAGGGACGGGGAGGAGAAGGAGGGTGGAGAGAGGGGCAGTAGGACCCAGGGGTGAGGTAACTGGGTAGAGGAGGTGGGGGAGTAGGAAGAGGAGGGTGAGACGGAGGGGCATTAGGACCCAGGGGTGAGGTTCTGAGACTACAGTGGGCTCGGTCTCCTGGCCCCAGGTCCGCTGTGGAACCTTCCAGAGCGGCTGCTGATGCCCAGGTACTGCCTCAGCAGCTGGCTCACGCGCTTCTGGTTGTTCCATTTACGGGCCGACTTCCTGATCCCGATGAAGCCGCCGTAACGTTTCTGCAGTGGCCTTCCGACGGAGCCCATCAGCTTCCTGTATCCATGGCGACCCTTCAGGAAGCCCCCAAAGCGCTTGGAAACGTCAACAGGGGTCGCATCATCCCCTTCCTGGAGCTCATCCATCACGCCCTCCTCCCTGTCCTCCAGACCCAGACCCTCTCCCTCCTCGGTCGAGCCCAGCTGAGGAGAGTCGAACTGGGCACTGCGTCGCTCCAGGTCCTCCTCCTGCTGGAGGCGTGCCATGCCAGCGGAGTAGAGAAGTTCTCCATCAGACTGCAGGTCCTCTGGAATCAAGGCAAACTCTTCCCCTGTTCTCTTGGACACAGCGCCCCCCTCTGGTGGTAAAGGGTACTGTGGTAGCGCTTCAGCCTGTTGACACAGCTCCCAGGTGAGGGAGGGAGACACAAGGCCCTCACACTCCAACAGACACACCTGGTGGGGGGGAGGGGGGGGCAGGGGGACAGGAAGAGGGGTTAATGTTTACAGAGACAACGCCCATGAAAATACCAAGATAAACTATTGAGTCAAAGTTGTCGTCACAGTTTTTACATTGACAAGTATTCCTTTATGCCAGTGTTTCTCAACTGGTCGAACCTCACAACCCACATTTCTCCTCAGTCATCAGTCATTAAGTCACGACCGGGGGTATCAATTTATTTCTCTATTTATCTGTGTAACCAGGAAACTATAATCTATAGTCTTTGCTATTGACTAGACTAGGCTGCTGTTTCAGTGCCCTTGTTGTTTGGGCCTCGAGTGGCACACACTTAACAATCTCTTCATCTGCTATCAGGCCCAGAGCCTCAGTTTCCATTCAGCCATGTCTGTCAAGAGAACTTGTAGAGCTTTAGCTCGGGCTTGACTGGGGGAGTGCTGATTATCTGGGTAAATGTGTTGGTTTGTGTGAAATAACTTCAAGATCAAAACTCAGAGACAAATCCTGTTTGCTTGGCAGATCCCACTGCAGTGAAATCAATTAACGACAGTCATATAAGAACCTGCTCCCACATCAAAAGACTTGAGGAAGATGGAGCAGATCGAAGAAAAGGAAATTAATTATGTGTTGCAAATGAAATGGGCTCTCCAAGGGATTCTCCACTTTAAATCATTGCAGCAGTATGAAAGTGTGTGTGTGTATATGCGTGACTGCCTGTGTGTAAGTGTGTGTGACTGTGTGTATGTTTGTGTGTGACTGTATGTGTGTGTGTGTTTGGATGCATGCCTCAACCGAGCATTGTTTGCGTGTGTCTGAGCGTGTGCCAATGTGTGGGCGCTGCTCCCTCGCAGTTTAGAGTGGCAAACTATTTCCCAGAAGACTCCATCTGGTCTCTATCGAAGGCTGCATACGGTAATACAACATGGGAAACTAATACAGTGTCAATCAATGAAGCCAGCCAAAACAGCTGATACTGAGCAGTCAATTACATTGTTTTATTACCTCTCTGTCCAGTCCCAGCTGTCCCTGTCCACATCATCATTAGCAAAATTAACATCCCGATTACTACGTGAACAGAACGCTACTATTTTTACGCAACGTTATTCAGTCCATTCAGCAGATGTGCTGGGGAGTTACGCGTTAAAAGTTGGGGAGGAATCGGGCGCTTCGGACTCAAAACAGCGTGACCATTGTTATGGAACATATGGTATCCAAGGCCCTTGCACGCGCATATCAGGAGCACAACACACACACACAATACACACACGCACACACAAACACACATACCAGAGTGTTGAAGGCCTGTTGCTGGGCCAGACGGAGGCCACAGGACAGACATTCCCCCTGACAGTCACTCCTTCCAGGGGAACACAGGTAGGCCAGCAGAAGCAGGCTCCACACTGGGCTCTTCATAGCTCACTAACACAGGGGCTCCAGGAGAGAGCTGCTGGGTAGATGTGGGAGGCGTGTAGGGGACCAGTTGGAGGTCCTGTGACGCAGGTCAGTCTGAGGGATAAGGAGAGAGGTAGAGACAGAGAGAGAAAGAGAGAGGGGAGCGAGGGAGAGAGAGAGAGAGAGAGAGAGAGAGAGAGAGAAAGAGAGAGAGAGAGAGAGAGAGAGAGAGAGGGGGGGGGGGTTAGAGGGTTGTTATTAGTGCTTAGTGTTAGGAAAGACACTGTGGAGGAGAGACATTGAAGGAGGTTTCACATGTCTACCTTTGGAGCAGACACACAGACAACCCTATCAACCCTAACATCTATATTCATGACGATCTTGATTTTAAGCACTGACTGTACATAAAGGTCAGCAGATTTGAGACTTGACAGTTTGTGTGGTATTGATAATAGCGAGAGGGGTGACTCATGCAGGGTATCCACAGCGGACTAAATGAACCCTTCAACACTATGGCAATGAAATGACTCCATTAGCCGTGATGGGAAACCATTAGAGAATTTCATTCGCATTTCTTCACAGTTGAAATGTTTCTACAACGACCAATTGTCACTTATGTGGCCAAATGATAAGATAAATCATTCATCATCCATTGCTTGAATTCAATGCAAACCTTGGATCCATTGGAAACCTATGGTTGCAGTACCCAAGACTCTGTGTTCTTACTGATTCGCAACCTTGGAACTCGGTCTTCCTCCAGTGTGCCGACATCAACTGAGGAGTAACAGAATCCTAGAGCTAGCCTATACTTGTTTTTCCATTCAGAAAGGCAGAATTAACGGATAAACCCTGGGGCTCTGTCTTATTGCAATGTTCTCAAAAAGACGTGCCTATGTTCCTAATGTACCTGGCATCTCTTCCATATGCTTCTTCCTTCTTCTCCAAGTTCCAAAGTGAAGAGTTCACTAATAAAACTAATCTGGTCTGTAATTGATGTAGGCTCCAAATTAGCGAGTTCGGTAATGAGCGGTAAATGAACAGTAACATGCGACGCTCGTCACAGACGAAGCTCTGACTCACCTCTGACTCAGACCGCCTAAATAAAAGTCTGAAAGAAAGAGTTGGACATTCATATATCTTGGACTGAATAACCTCTTGATATGTTTGATACCATGCATTGTGATCTTAAGGACATTATGGCACTATGATTCTTAGTCTATTGAAAAATACCTGAATATGGGTGGGTTATGAATGAACAGTTCTCTATGGGTGGTCGATAAAAGTCCCTGACCCTATTGTAAGCTAATTATTAAATCCGTTATCCTCCCATTTCATCTAATTCCCATTGGTATTTGTGATTAATTTTTCAAAAGTAACTTGGAAAAAAGTGTGATTATATCCTGTCTGATAATTACCTTTTTAATGAGTTTGTTTTGTATAATGGAATTTGCAAGTGCAGATAGTGTGCTGCATTACACACACAGGTCTTAGTTAGAGCTAGCTTAGATATCTTAGACACAGTAGACACAGCAGAGTCCAAGTTGAATGGCAACCAAATATTTGACAAGGTGACAATGTTTTAAACATGCAGGACCATCGCCCATTTTCATTAGCTTGCTTCAATTTTCCAAAACACTTGTCAGCCAGGTGTGTACTATTACGCTCAGACATGCAGAAAGATTATATGTGTGTGTGTGTCATCAATGTGTGTGTGTATGTTGTCAGTGTGTGTGTGTGTGTGTGTGTGTGTGTGTGTGTGTGTGTGTGTGTGTGTGTGTGTGTGTGTGTGCCTGACTTTGCAATTGCCCTTTGGTTCTTCAGGAGCAAATCTGAAATGCCTAATCTCATAGAATCTGTTTATCTGTCCCCCCTCCTCCATAATGGAATCAGCATCTTGATTTTATCACCAGCCTCCATTCTATCTGCTGTGGGCTTCAGACACACAGCTTATTCTTATCCTGTTATAGCCTGGACACACCTGGTCATGATGCTGGTTCCATCTCAGACATACTGTAGCTTTTCCCCAGTACTGTACTTGAGACATAATGTAACTGTTGTTATTGTTGCAGTGTCCTGACTTTAGAATTACACACACACAAAATATTTTTATTTTATTTTTTTACACATTTTTTGCTTGAAATATAATGCAACGGTTGTTATTGTTGCAGTGTCCTAACTTTAGAATGACGCAATATTGTAGTTGAGATGACGTTATTGTTGCATTATGTCTGGTAGCAAGTGGTAGCATGAACAATCTAGTATCTAGTAATTGAAAAGGAGTGCTATAGGCATTAATACAAATTGTGAAATTAAGTGTTTTTTTTTTTTTTTCTACCACTTTCTTTACCTCTCATTGCCTCTCTCTCTCCCTTTACTTTCTCTTTGTTTCTAATGCTAACTCTCTCTTACTACATCTCCTCTTTAATTATATAATGCTACCTCTCTGTCTACTTTTCCTTTCCTCTAAGGCTCTCTCTCTCAGATCTTCAGAGAAAGCAATATAAATCTTTGATGTTCTGCATGTGGTCCTTCCCATGGAGTCGGCATTTCGGCCCAATTTTTGTTGTTGTTATTATAGTCTATCCAATTAATTGAGTGCATCATCAGAAAAATTCATTTTCACCCTTTGCTTCCATAAACACATTTACTGCCTCGAGAAAGGCATTCATCTGTGCCAACACTCATTTTCCGATCACGTTCTGAATGAAAATCACAGGCTTCATGGAGCTTCTGTGGGCAAAACAACAATGATGTCACAACTGTTCCAAAGACAAACTCAAGGCCATCGACTCATTACTTTTATTTTCTTTAGGATAACAATTTGTTCAATTGAATGTAATATATATAAAATATAATTCAATAGTTTTGTGTTACAGGAACAAACTGAGAAGAGAGTGGGGAGAGGACTACAGGCTGGTGTGACTGGTCCTTGTTAACGTGTGTTTGGGACACGGGGCGAGGAAGGTGGCAGTAAAAAAAGTGGGATTATTATCTTTCTGTCAAGAAAGGCCCCCACCAAGTGAGTATACTGCAGCTGTATGTAATTTTGTATGACACCTAAAGTATATGTGCATGTGTGTACAATTTCTCTTCTGTCATGTCCCACTTTTTAAAGATGCACTTGTTGTACTCAAATACTTATTTCTGTGAATAACAGACAATTTATATATATATATATAATCTAATCTTCTCTGATCTGTACTCTCCTGTACACTGCCTACATCTTACCCAAGATGGGGCAGTGCAGAAGCAATTACAGGATGACGGAAGATCATTGCACTGTCATTGTCTCCTCGCTGTCTTTTTAACTGAGCTGACACCTGCTCTGTCTGTTGGTCACACAGAGAATGAGATGTACTTAACTGTGTTGAAGCCACCAGCTGGAGTGACACGACACACAATGGAAAACTGGTAGAGGACAACAGGTGAAGTGTAAAATATAACATGAAAATGTATAATAATCTGTCATAACCAGGGGCGTCGAAGTGGGATCGGGGGAAGTGGGACTGACTACCCAGGGCCACAATGGGGGAAGGGCCCTTGAAAAGCTTGGAATTCAAATGTGTTAAGTGAAAAAACATAATGAAAATGGGGAGGGGTCCAAATTGCAATTCTCTTCATGAGACCCCAAATTCTCAGCAGTGCCTGGTCACGACGCAGATGCACACAGTATCTGATGTGATGTACAACAGAGGCTGAAACTCTATGTTCTTATTGGAGTCCTTCTTTCAGAGACACTGGTCCTTCAATAAACCCATCTAAAGCAATAAGTGACTTTGACAATGGAACATTTGTTCTCTTATAAACACTACAAGTATACAGAAAGGAGTATTCTGGTAAATCCATTATACGGTTTATGGGTTCAGTCATGTTTCAGAAAGTCATTTAGGAATATACAATCCCAAACAAGACCAGACTGTTGTAACCAATTAAAATAATGGGTTATGTACCTAATAGCTTCTTACAAAAAAAAAATCTATTCAGTGAGTTTGAGATTATAATTGAGGGATCATTTCTAAAGTGAATGCCTCCAAGGGTTCTCCTGCAGACACAGTGAGGTCATAATGGTTGTGGTGAGCTCCCAGAACACAAGGAGAGCAGGTGTGAAGTTCTAATGCAGACTAAATGTGTTTTAAAAAATATGATTCACAATAGTCTAATAATGAACTTGATTCAATATGAATAGCAGCTATTAATCATCTCTGGGTTTATGTCTGATAAGAAGGAATGTAATTGTATGTATGTATTGAATGTAATTATTATTTCTATAATTAACTTTTTACTATTATCTTCTTTAAAATCATGACAATTATGAAGTGCTTATGATAATGTAGTGGGACTGAGAACACTGATGCAGTAGGTCCAGGATTAAGCACACACATATAGTGAGGTGAGAGAAAACTAGTGGTGAAAATCCATAAAACTAAAAAACAATTCAGATTAAACTCCCCACGTCAATTTAAAAGTAATTAAAATTCCTGGTCAAAGAAATATTATTTTTATAAACCCCTTATAAAATTCTACAACAGAATGACAAAACACATTTTGATGCCTTTCACGAGATTTAGTCTAACCCCTGGATTTTTCTAGAAACGGCTTGATAGATGAAAAAGGACATTTCTGTCATTTAACCCACCAGTTTAATATCTTAACATCTATTTTCAACTTCAGTGTACCAAGTACACCACAAAGAGCGGAAATAAATATTGATCAAATAGTAGGAGAACACTACATTAATTGTCACCGGAGTGAACCAATTCATAACCATTTAGTCCGCAGTACTGATAAGGGAGTGTGTACAGGTTGTGATTCTCAACCTGTTAATTAAGGTGTTAGTGGAGCTGGTGCTATGGGGACATAAGGACAACATGATGAAGGCATGGGCCAGGGGACTCAGCGCTGACTCATGGAAAGATGGAAAGAAACCAGAATGTTAAAGAGAAGAAGAAAAGCCAGACAAACACTGTCAACGAGAAGCCATTGCCTCAGCCACAAACATGGACTGAAGAAGTCACACACCAAGTTCCCACAGCGATAACCCAAACAAGCAACTGAACGTGAACAAACGTGGGAATGAGATACTCGTTCAACTACAGCAACCTGTGTTAAATAACCCTGCTGTTAGAGCTCAAGTTATCAATGAAAGAAAAGCATGTTCTCACTGTAACGTCAGCTTAGTATCTGTTAAGTGTGATAGGTATAGCCTTATTCTCTTCCCCCTTCCTGTAAACACACTGCACATGCACAGAAGCACAAGTCCTGTATAGTCACACAAAGAGGTAGATACACTCAGAATGAAAAAAAAGGAAGAAAGGCAGGTGACCACATCTTCTTTCTTACCTGTGTTTGTGACTTGGTGACAAAGTGTTAGTCTCGCTTAGGTGCTGCAGTGTTCTATCCTTTTCGTTGGGAGTTTCAACTACTGAATGAATGCTCCTTCTTCATCCCTGGCTTCTTATAACGACACTCCCCTTCCCCTAGCTCAGTCCCTGCCTCCTCCCAGCCCCCCCCCCCCGGCTCCTCTCCTTCTTCTGGGAGGGGGCGGGGGTGGCGTCCACCCTGTTACGCACAAGGTGGAAAGACACGCTCTACGATGCTCGCTGACGAAGGAGGTCCTTCCTCCGTCATTTCTTTTGTATTTCCAAGAAGAAACTAATGCGTCTAAAAATACACCGCAGTGATCCACTTCAAAGTCCAAGTTGCAAAGTAAAGGATGGATGTCTAAGGTTTCCTTCAAACTCACAAGCAAAGCCACAACTAAGGTCAGGACGGGCAAATGAAAACTATTTTGAAAAATTGTCGAAACACAATCTCCCTAACAATCAATCTGTGATCGATGAACTTCCGCAACTCCTTCCAAAATGATACACCAAGGTGAACCTAGGACAGTCTGAATCATGCAGCTTGTTGTGGATGAATAACAAAGTCTGCCCCTGGGCACACAGAGATCTCAGTGGACTCTGGTGTAATGGTTGCCTCTTCAACAGAGTTGCAAGACGTTCAGAAGCTCAGTCATTTGTGAATTAGAGAGATAGAGAGAGTGACAGAGAGAGTATAAAAAGAGAGAGAGAGTGGGATAGAGAACCATTTGCATTGATGATGACAAAGGATAATTGAAATAATGACCATGATAATCATATTCATCATCATCGTCATGAAGATAATGGCAGATGTGTTTTGTTGTAATTCAGTGGTGGCGGCAGCCTTGTGGGTGGAGATGATTGCTGAGATGAGGATCAATATTTACTTATGAGTGAGCTGTATAAGCTCAAACTATCCCTCTGACCGCTTTTTAGTCATTTAGCAGACGCTCTTATCCAGAGCGACTTACAGTAAGTACAGGGACATTCCCCCGAGGAAAGTAGGGTGAAGTGCCTTGCCCAAGGACACAACGTCAGTTGGCATGACCGGGAATCGAACTGGCAACCTTCGGATTACTAGTCCGACTCCCTCACCGCTCAGCCACCTGACTCTTTCCTGCAAGGTCTGACACCGAGTGAAGTCGTATCCCCTCTTTTGTATTCCAGACCGTCACACAGAGCGGGAGCCGAGGTTCTAGGCTGAGGACTCCAGATAAGGACTCCAGAAGCCTGTCAGTGATATCTTCTGCTCTGTGGACAGGGGTTATCTATTAGCCCTTCACCTACAGGTGGGAGGGTTGGTCCGGGTGCTCTCTGTGATGCAGAAGGTCAAACTCACCTGGTGCCACCATGCTCCATCTGTCACGTACACACTGAGGTGCTCTTGAAGCCTGTCACTGTGACAACATGAGACACAAACCGGCCTGTTCTTATCACTTATGTCAGAGGATGTTTTCTCTCTTGCGGGGCTGCAAGCCCAGACTGTTTGGACACCGTTTTAGGATAATCACAACCCCCGGATCGTTTACTGGTGTTGTGTTGAAAACATCTATTCATAACCCAGCTTTGATCTTCTGTATCATGCCAAACAAGGATTAGCACTAATAAACACTCATTCAAATTTGTAATTGCTTTTTAAAAAGAAGCGGCGACATCAAATAAAAATATCCAAAACGCTAATAATCTATAACATACTCAAGTCCTTGTCGGTTTAACCAACTGTATTCTCCATCAAGTGATTTGAGACAGAATGCTGCATTTTTCCAATAGACAATCGTATCGACTAAAATGGAAAAATACAAGACAATGAAGAAAAAAAAATCTTTAAAATGTATGATCCAATATCTAATCATGACCAACATTCTTCTTCTTCTACAGCTTTCTATACTTTCTATACTCAGTGACACAAACTCCCCAATGTCACAGCTCATCTCCCTCCCTGCCAGCTCCGAGTTTTACTGTCTTCCTCAGCAGTGAAAACTAACAGAGCGTATACAACAGGAATCATTGAGGGCATCTCTGCCCTGCTTTATGGCACCTGTCAGGACAATTTCAACACTGAACCTGTTATTAATTTGGGTTCAAAGTCATTAAATTAATAATAGAAAATAATCACAGACCCCCCCCCCCCCCCCACACACAAAAAAAAGTCAGGTAAAAATGTGAATATTTAGTTTATAGACGAAGTTATCAAATTACTGTTTGTGTAAAATACTTGTTTTATTTATTCAGATTTGATGCTAGTTAATTCTATAGTGCTTTAAATGCAATATATGAATATGTCAAATAAACATGCACAGGGATAGTAAAACAAACTGGACAGCTAAGGACTTTGATTTACAATCACATCATTCAACTTCCTGCTTAAAGATGGGAAAGGCTGGTGACAGAAAAGTTCAAGACCAGTATTCAATTAAACACTGGATGACAACTTGTTTGTTTTTTGCTGGCCTGAAGACAGAACGATTCAGAATTAAATGAGAGGCTTTGACCTCAATCAGTGAAATAATTAAAAGGGCCCTTGTTTGTAGACTTCATAATTAGCAAATAAAGCACGGCCAAGCCCACAGAAATATCAGTCAGTCAAAAACACAGTGGTAATTAACATTGTAATTCATATCAGAATCTTTTAAGTCTTCAGTGCTCTGACTGCTCTAGGTGAGATATTTAATCTTGGGCCCCTATATCCTCCAACACACTTGTGGGTATTTTGTATTGATATCAATAAGACTGTATTATGCACTGTCTGTATGCAGGTATCTGTCAAAGGGAATGAGATATGGTTATAGAATGGAGGGCATTTCCTGATAGATAAAAACAAGCCAAGCGTGACTGACTCCATCTCCTTCTGGTAATGAACAATATTCATGATTCAGGCTCTCAGATAAGAGCTTTACTTCTCTTTCTCTCTCTTTCTCTACCCCCGTCTCTCTCTTTCTCTACCCCAGTCTCTTTCTGTCTCTACCCCCATCCCTCTCTCTCTCTCTCTCTCTCTTTCTCTCTCTCTCTCTCTCTCTCTCTCTCTCTCTCTCTCTCTCTCTCTCTCTCTCACTCTCTCTCTCACACACACATATGCTGTGTGTCATCTGTCGTCACGGTGACACACTGAGTCATTGTGTCCAGGTCCAGTCTCTACTATCTCAGAAAGACACACGCTCATTTCAAGTTATCTGTGATCAGCAAATGACGTCGATGATAACTACACAGTTAATTGCTCTGTTAACTGTAAACCTGGGTTGGGTGGGTAAGTGTGTGTGTATGTGTGTGGGGGAGGGGGGGGGGGCAATGACCATGAGGACTTCCCGTATGCACATTATAAAATGAGCAATGATGCATGGAAGGGGTATAGCATGGGGAGGAGGGGGCTCAGTAGATTTCCTATTGCACAAAGCCACCGTTCTATACAGTGAAAACAACAGATAAACCCTGACATACTACAGTAGTCATACTGTGACAATTTGAACATGAACATTTCAGGTTTTTGTGCAGAACAAAAATGTGACTGTATAGTCTGGCCTCCTCATTGTAGTTTCCTCAGTGTGGTAACGTTCTGTGAAATCTATGTACTCCAGTGATTTTTCTTATTTTGACTGGAATACATGAGAGGTGAATCATACCAAAGTATGAGAAAACGTTTCTGTCTAGCCCAGTGGTGTGCCTTGTTTATGTTCTCATACTTGTGCAAGTCCAATTTTCCTTCTCCCCCCCCCCCCCTTTCTATTTCAACTTACCAAATTGAAAATTGATTGAAATAAGAACATTTACTATCAAAAGACAATTTGATAACATTGATTCTTCAGCTGTGAAAATTGGAACCAAGTTATCATAGAAGCAGAAAGTTCTCTTTAAAAGACAGAATAACTCCTGTTATCTGTGACTGTTGCTGTATTTTGTAGACGATTATGGGTATGATTGCCTTTACTGTAGCAGAGTTGCCAACTCTCACGGTTTCGCCCTGTGACACACGCATTTCAACCATTTCTCACGCTCTCACGCCACACATTGTATATCTCACGTAGCCAAGCTAACGTTGTAAACAGTAAGTAAGGTGTCCCCACCTGCGCCTTAGGTGCTACCCAATCTCAAGTTGGCAGCCCTGTGTAGTACAGGCTATAGCCCTAGTATGTCCACACCAGTATGATAGATGCATAACTGTATTTGATTCTTGAATTATTCATATAGCACTCTAGGACAGATTGTCATAATTAATCACTTAGATTTAGATCTACAGGGAAGTGTGGTAAACTCCTGATATGTTTTCTGAATGATGGGTCACCAATCTTCTCTTATCAGTGGATTTGCAGTAATTATGTTTAATATTTTTTGTATCATAGCCATGTGAAACACAGGTTGGCCTATATATATATTGCTCATATATTGCATATTTCTTAATGATCGAACATAAATAATGCACGAACGAAACCCAGCGGAAATACTTCTGCGTTGAAAATGTTTATTTAAAATGATATGAGGTACTTCGACTTCATGCAGCGCCAGCGGCGCCGACAGCCGGCTGCAGCCGGATGCCTTGAAGCTGAGAATGCCATTGGCTGCTTCAAGTCAGCCGGGCTGCAGGCGGCCGCAGGCGACGCAGGCACCGCATGAAGTCGAACGTACCTAATGGTCTGTTCGAATTAAGCGAGACATGCTTTATAGGCCAATCAAGGCAAACTAACGTCATGTTGCAACCAATCACTTTGCACGTTTGGCTCAGAGCGCGAATGTCCAAGAAAACGGAAGTGATACTTTTTTGTTTTGATTTGACATCCAAACGGTAGCTACAAAAGTTAGCACTAACTAATTACTTTTTTACTCGCGGATACCTGCAATTTCATGGGTACGTTTGTAGATTGTTCTTTTTGAAAGAAAGCGTTTTATGTCTTGTCTTGAGTATACCGATTGCTAGCTAGCTCTATAGCCAGAGTCAGGCAAACTACTATGGATTAGCTAGAGCTAGCCTACTAGTAAGCACTACTGTAGACCGGTACAGTAATTGTACTGTATCTGCATGGTTTCCAGAGAATTTGAAACAAGGCGTTCAACCTGTGTTTGTCTTTGCTGTCGCTTTTAAATTCGTTGTACAGTAACCTAACTACAGTAAGCCGTTTGTCTTTAAAAACGTTAGGGTTGTACTGTAGACTACAGTTTGGGATTTCAGTTACAGTATTTAAGAAAAATAAATGTAAATCTAGGTACTGTAGTTAACTGTAGCTGTCGTTAACCAGGTAGGATTGATTTAACTAGTCAAACTAAACGTCCCCCCTATTTTTCTTTAGTTAAGACTGATGTTAGCTAGTTCTTCAGGTTAGTGATACAATAGCAAACAATATTGGTTTAGCAAGGTACGAAACAATCTCTCTTCAGAAACGTGTCCTCTTTTCATGCTTCTTTCCAGCTACCCCATATATCACCATTCAAATACACTGACTTCAAGGCAGGAATCTCTAAACACAAGTTGAGATAGCTAGCTAGCTACCTTCCTAAAAGAGAGGGGAGTGAAGATGGAGGAGCTGTACACTCTGGAGAGAGAGGTGGGACGTGGCAGCTATGGAGTAGTCTTCGAGGGCCACGTCTCCAAAACTGGACAATGTGTTGCCATAAAGCGTCTTCCGTGCAGAAGCCCAGAGGGCATTGAGCTGTACCTACAGGAGCTGTGGGCCATGAGAGCCACGGCTAAGAACCACCCAAACGTTATTGCTCTGCACGGCTGCCTTCTGCAGACTGGGCCCAAAACCCTGCAGCCGCTAAAGCCTGGCCAGCTGCCCCTGGAGCTGGTGGAAAGTGCCCTGAAGGGAAGCGTGGCTGGAGGCTCTAGGACCCAGGAGAGGGAACACTCGCCCTTCTCACGATCAAAAACACAGCGGAGAACAAGCCACTCTGACCGCTCAAGGCCCCAACTTCATGACAGGACTGACACCTGCTTCGCTAGATCCAGGCAGGACAGGACTCATTCATACTCATCCAGACCGAAGCTTCTGGACAGGACTAACACAGAGCTCTTCAGGCCCAGGAAGAGACCGGCTCCTGAGGAGGAGGAGGCTAGTGGTCTTAGACGCTGCGCAGCCCTCTGGCTGGTGATGGAGTATTGTGACGGTGGAGACCTGAACCAGTATCTCCTCTCTGGAGCCCCAGACCCTGAGCTGAACCACAGCATGGTGCAGCAGCTTGGCAGCGCCGTGGCCTTCCTGCACGGCCTGCACATCACACACCGGGACCTGAAGCCTGACAACGTGCTGGTCCACCTCACGCCTGCTGGACCCGTCGTCAAGGTAGGCAGCCAAGTCCAACTTCAAATCCAATCACGGTTTATTCGTATAGCTCTTTTTAATAAGGAATGTCTCAAAGGGTTTCATAGAAGTTGATCTTATAAACAACATAAAACCTTGAGTTTTCACTCTTTGACGTTTCATTTCATCATTATGTCCCTATTTTTCGTTTTCATGTGTCCTTCCCCAGGTGGCAGACTTTGGCCTGAGTAAGATGAGTGTGGGGCAGGCCAAGTGTGACCTGACCAGGCAGCACTTCTCCTCCACCTGCGGCTCGGACTTCTACATGGCTCCAGAGGTATGGGGCGGGCTCAGCTACACATCCCAGGCAGACATCTTCTCCCTGGGGGTGATGTTCTGGGCCGTCCTGGAGAGGATCACCTTCCTGGAGGAAGGATCTATGCAGGAACAGCTGGGTGAGCCACCGTGAGAGGGTACCTTCTGCTCAGGGCTAATGATAATGACAGAAACGGTCATATGGGTTGGGGAGGGGTATAGCCAGGGGTGCCTCTAAGAATTTGGGGCCCCATGAAGAGTTTACAAGTTTGGTTGTGTTTGTTTTTTCATACTGCAAAAAAAAGTTCGTGAGTTCACTGACAAAGCAGCAGACACTTTGGAAAGTGTCTGCTAAATGAAAACATCCCCTCAATAAGGTTTGCATGAGGCAAACGCCTAGCCGGGCAATTGTCTGTGTACTATGATGAAAGATAAGTCATAGCAATGGGAGATGAGGAAAGCGTTTTTGCTATTGGTGAGTCAGAAACACCGTGGCGATTACAGCTAGCCTATTTGCAGTCGCAAAGTTCTACCTAATACCTCCCAGCAGTCTGTCCAGTTGTTGCTCCCCCGTTTTGCGTCAGGTGATGACGCATCTGAGGGGAAATATCACTGCTCGACTCCCTGATCAGCTCATCTCCTCCTCGCCTGGTAATCTGTCCTGCCTTTTATATTGTCCTGCTCTGTTGTTGGCTCCCTAACTCATCCACGGAGGATGATGCTATTGGGCGGAGCGATCCAGCGATGGTTTGCCAGGCTAATCCTCCCCACCTGGATGGGAAGAGCTGCCAGAGCAGTAGGGGTCGGCTGGGGGTATTAGAGGCTGCAGGATTAGAAGACATGACGAGACTTGGGAGCTCATTGTTTGTCTCTTCCCCCACAGCTGTGCGTGAGTCCAGGTGGGAGACTTCACAGCTGGTTAAAGCAGGCCATTAGTCTACCTCCAATTATCCATTCCCTCTCTTTCCCTCCCCTCCATTCAGACAACGCTCTATTTCTTTTGTCTGTTCAGTACGAGAGAGAGGGGGTGGGAGGGAGCACAAGGTGTGCAGAAATGTCAAAAGTCTGACTTTGTCAAAGTAAAAGCGGTTAACCTTGCCTCCTGGTTGTCTCCCACACCATCCTCTCAACGCTCACTACAACTGTGTGCTAACAACAGTTGTTAGCACACAGTGAAGATGAATTCTAGTCACCAACACGTGGCTCCCTCTTCCCTCCCAGGTGCCTATGTGTGTAAGGGCCGCTGGCTGATGCCGCTTGGGGAAGCCCTGAGCGAGAACCCAGATCTCCAGCTGTGTATCCCCCTGAAGGCCCGCCGTGCTCCCCCTCTACCGCCCCCTCCTGGCCAGGCCGTGTGCGCGCTGCTCCGGGACATGCTAGCCTCAGACCCTGACGCCAGGCCCAGGGCCGCACAGCTGGAAGGCAGGATCTGCTCTGCTCTGAGCGAGGGAACCAACTGTCACGGTCCTGGATGACTTGAAGGTGTTTTGCTTTAATATGAGCTTCCTGTTATGGAGATTGAGACAGTATCTCTCTGCAGTGACAGTGACTTGAATATCCTCAAATCTTGATGTAACGGATTATTCAGTGTGTAAGGCACCTACAGAAATTGAATGTTTATCCCTGCTGCTTGAAGCCTTGCATTGAGTTTTGTCTGGAATGGGAATTTTTCCACTAACTATCAATTGACTTTGGTGATATTTATAGCAATAGATTTTGATTCATAGTTGCTCTGAATTGTACAAAATATTTCAATAATATTGTTTAGTACTTCATCATGGATACTACTTGAATAATTGTGGCAACTGAAGTTAACCACTTAATGTTTTTTTTCTTTTCAATATTCTGTAACGTTACCCAGTATTGCTAAGCAATAAATGCATATTTATGGATTATTAGCTGCTCCTGTCAGGACTGATTATAATCTGTCGTTTCATTGAACTGGGATATTCAGGATAGCTGTATTATATCTATATAGTTGGAAGGTGAGATTTCCCCAGAATAATTTCCAGGATGTCAGTGTTGATAAAGGATAGTCTATAAATGGGAATTTGGATGTTTTTTATTTTTTGTTGTTGCAGTCAGTTGCTGAGCAACCAATAACTGGATCTGTCAACCCAGTCAAACAGTGCTTCATGGTCTTTCATCAATGCTGTAGTTGCATCTAATTCTGCTGACAAACACTGCAACAATAATTTTAAGATATCGCGGATGTATAGTTAGGTCCATAAATATTTGGCCAAATATTTATGGACCTAACTGTATGTAATTCCCCAACTCCAACCATTTTCTCATTACAGATAAAACTTCTGTTGTTTTTGTTTGTGCAACACCCTCCTAGAAATAGTGTTTTACACTTCTGTTTTATGTGTGTGCTTTAAAAAAGGCCATCCATCTTCCACAGGAAATTAAACTTACCAATTTCAATTGGTTTGGATCATACATCCGGTATGAGACCAGATCTTTTATTACTGAACATCGGTCTTGGCCAGCAACAGACCATACGAGGAAAGCTGACTGTAATTAACAAAAAACATAAGCAACTGCTGGATTAGAAAACCATTTTTCATACCCGCAGGTACACTTTACCAACTGAACACAGATTTGGGCCACCTGTCAGTTCACAGTCCTAAGACATCATGCCAGAGGAATGTGGTGGTCGTAACCTTCAATACACTGTTATTAATGTAATGGCAGAAGCCATCAGTCACCTCTGAGGCGACACAAGAGCGAAGATGAGGGAAGGCAAAGAGCCAGACCAGGAAGGGTGCTGGCTATCAGGAATGGTGCTGGCTTGCATTAAGGGTGGTGGCTTGCAGGAAGGGTGCTGGCTTGCAGCAGAATGAGATGGAGCCAATGAGGTTTGAACCTGATCTCCAGATCTGTGGCGTTTCTCCTGTGAGCGTGAGGGATTCCTGACCTTTCCCTCACGCTCTGGTGACTCGTAAAACGCTTAGATCAGGGGTGTCAAACCCTGGTCCTCAAGGGCCTGCATGTTTTAGAGGTTTCCCTGCTCCAACACACCTGATTCGAAACAACCCATTTAATTGAATCAGGTGTGTTAGAGCAGGGAAACCTCTAAAACATGCAGGACAGCGGCCCTCGAGGACCAGGGTTTGACACCCCTGGCTTAGATGGACTCAGTCTTCCCTCAGCCAGTCTCGCGTCCATCTTCCTCCGACAGCCATGACCGGAGACAATGTATTGGTGCTTTAAGACCGGTTTAATAAACTAACTTGGAATGTGATCGTCTGTCTGGTAGTGCTAATATATCATTCATGCTTTTCAATTCATTCGTATTTCCAAAAGTGCATTTGGTTGCTGTTCATCTGCAGTTTCTTTTAGTGGCTAACCCATCACTCCACAGAGTTCTGTTGATTTTCAACTGCAGGTGCAGCACAAAAACAACTCAAGGAAGACTTACGGACACCAGGAAAGTCATTTCAGATTTCAACACTGATATGGTGAGCGAGCGAGGAGAAAAGACAAAACGATATTGGTTCATTGCTCACTGCATCCTCGTTGTAACAGACTCCCACCGAAGCCACATCACGCTTACTGCAACCCGGAAATTATGTTCCGTGTCACTGGCCCGTCTTAGTCACTCGTCTGGGATGAGGCAGGCCCATGGTGAAGATTCACTGGTTTACTCTTGGTCATTTCTCACATGACAAACCTCTTTACCGGTGGTCCAGCAACACTCAGTGATTGCTCATTCGATGGGTCGCCGATAGAGATATAATTGGAATGGCTTTGTCAAATGAGCCAGCAAGAAACCATCAGAGGACAATCATCCAGAGTGTGTGACAAGGCTCAGACCCCATGAGCCTCTGGAACGAATCACATATCAACCTCTGCCATGTCGATGATGGCAGTTTCTCTGATGACAGATTCTCTGTTTCTCTAATGATTGTCCAGAGAGAGAGCTGGTGCAGTTTACATATTTTCTCTTTAAAATACTTTATTTTATAAAAACAAAAACTGTTTGAAATCCTGATAAACGAGTCAGTCCTGATCTGAAAAGCAACTTTGGGAAAAAGTAACCCATGTTGAAAACAAGCAAATACACACACAAAATGAGGACAAAGGATTAAACTGGTTTTAAAAAGCAATTTATGTAACTATCCTTTCATTTCCTGTCCTATAAAAGAAAACAAAAGAGTGTGATTATAAAACGGCGAGTTAGATTTCTCCCACAATTCGTTCAGACATTGCCAACCAGTAATGAGAGTTAATTCATAAGGGGTTTCTCTGATCTGACTGTGAACATGATTATATAACATCATGAAGATAAACAGACCACTTTTCTTCCAGCACCAAAACTGAACAAAAAAGACCTACAAGCACACTGTTGTCAACCCTCCACCTTAACTTTTATACTTTCTGTAATAAACTGATTGAAATTAGTAACGTCTTAATAAATAAAAATATGTTTCGCTGTTGAATCCAGGAGAAAAGGTGGTAGAATTGGATACTGGAGGTTATTGTCCTCAGTCCATACAGGGTGCATCCAGGTGTTTCACCATATACGGTCCCTCCAGCTCATAGCCCATCTTCCTATAGTAGTTCCTAGTTCCTACACCTGGGGGGGGAAGGGGGGGCACGTTATGGAATAACATTCCAGAATGTTTCGAATACTAGGTGTTTTTTTAGGAGTAACTGAAAACGTACCGGAGATGACAGCTAGTTTCCCAGAGCCATGCTCTTCTCTAGCTATCCTCTCTGCCTCCTCCATCAGCATCATCCCAAAGCCCTTCACAGGGAGTAAACAAGCCACAACAACACTGTTGGGTTAAGTTCAATCGTAGAGAATTTGAATGCAGATCAAGAAGTCGCAGGTTCCCCCTGTACATAGCTTTGGATGAAAGCGTCTGCTAAATTACGTTATTGTGATTACGTTGGAAATGCCATCACAGGCTGTGTAAGTGTGTGTGTGTGTACCTGGTGCTGGAACTTGCTAGGGTCTCTGCTACTAACAGGAACCACGCTGCCATAGACGTGCAGTTCACGCACGATGGACACGCCCCCTTTGAGCTCCGGACGGAACGATTGGGCAGAGCAGCGGCGCAGACGCAGCAGACCAATCAGAATGTCCTGCTCGGGATCCTCGTACGACAGGAACGTCTCCCAGCCTCCATTGGCCACGTAATCTCTCCTCACCAGCTCTACCTGGAAACACAGGTGATCTCTCTGTTCACCAGCTCTACCTGGACACTTAATATCTCTCAATCTTTTTTTATTCATCCATCTCCTAGTTGCTAGCCCAACTTGTTTCCATGTCAACGTTGTGTTCTCTGAAGGGCTACCTGGTACGGTCGCAGTTTGTGGTGGATCTCCTGGATGCCAACTTCTCTTGTTCTCACATCTCGACACTACAAAGAAAACACACAGGACTGGGTTTAGAAAAACAAGGCTGGCCCATTCCTCGTCTTCTCTGTGTGTGTGTGTGTGTATTTATGTTTGTGTGAGTGTATGCGTGTGCATATTTAGGTGTCTGTATTAATATATATAGAAATATGCATGCATCACCTCCGTGCCCATGTCCTTCATCCTGGCCAGAGCCAGCTCTCTCAGATTACCGTGCTCCACCCCTGAGCTCACCAGGGGCATTGGTATGTCCCTGAAATCCACACAAAACACCCTCTTTACCACACAGGTGAAAAACAAAACCAAGTAGGTCGAAGCAGAGTTCTGTTATCACACAATGTGATGGAAAAAAAGCAATCCAGCAGCTCTGTGTGGTTCGTCCCACCTCTGCACGCGGTACACCCTGGTCCAGGGGGGCACCAGAGCCAGGATGCGGGCCACCAAGTCCACCAGGCCACTGGGGGAGTAGCTCTTGTAGCGGCCAGTCTTCCACAGCTCGTACAGACCCGTGCCTCGGATCACCAGCGTGGGGTACAGCTTCAGCCCGTCGGGCCTGAAGGCCGGATTCTCAAAGAACTCCTGGAGAGGGAGGGAGGGGAGGTCACTAAAGGACTCCTGAAGTGGTGACCTCAACGCTTCAGCGAGAGAGAGAAAGAGAGCGAGATTGATGATGGAGAGCAAGAGAGGTGGAAAGTGGTAGTGCCTGTAGAGAGAGAGAGGTGGAGGGAGGGAACCAGATCTGATAGCGATGATGAGTCAAGAGCGACAATGTCGCTCTGCAGCAAACGCGGCCCCTCGTCTCCCCCTAGCCCCCCCGGTCCCATTAAGCATGTCCTGTCTGGTTTGGATGCGGCTGCACGGAGACAGATAAGTCCGCTAGTGCAGCTGTGGAGCTGATTGGCTGGCTGGGACTGTAATAGGATTCCATTATCGTGGCTGCCTGCCTGGCTGATGTGAGGCCTGATGCTGGGGAGGCAGCCCCTGCTGTCGTGCTCTGACACACACAGAGAGAGAGAGAGAGAGGGCGAGAGAGAGAGAGGGCGAGAGAGAGAGGGCGAGAGAGAGAGGGCGAGAGCGAGAGAGAGAGCGAGAGAGAGAGGGCGAGAGCGAGAGAAAGCACCACCTGTCCTCCCACACCTCAGGTAGGGGGAGAGGGAGGGGAGAGGAAGGGTTTGGGGAGAAAGGGAGGGCAGGGGGTGGTGGCAGTGTTTCTAACACTGATAAGAACAGGAGCTCCCTGAACAAGGAAGTGGGGTGGGGGGGTGGGCCACGACAGGAGAGACAGACATTTGTTGAAACTCTGGGGGTGAATACTTTACTCCTCTGGTCCTCTAAGACTCTTGGTATCATGCTTTCCATCGCGTACTACCTCATACACACACACACACACAGAGCAATGTTGGGGTCTGCACTGAACCCAACATCACCTCCGGTCGTGGTGTGCGAGAAATCTGTACCAGTTATAATGTTGAAGTTTGATATTCAAACTCCAAGCAGACTAGAATGTATCTAACAGCACCACAGGCTGCCTCGGCTCACTAACAAGGTTCTATTCATTTCACATTCATAATGGACCTGGGTTCTGTAATGTGAGGCCATGCGTCACCGCAGTCCACAGCCCACAGTTAGAGGCTATAAAGAAATCTGCACACACGGACATGCTGCAGTCTCATTCACTCACACTCTCTCTCTCACACACACACAGGGCCCACACACTCGACTCACAAACATACGGCCCACACACACTCCCCCCCCCCCCCCCCCCTAATCTTCATTTATATTCTAGTCATTATGATCAAGCAATTAGCCGGTGGTCATTAAAAGTGATGGTCTCTCCCATCCTGAGGGGTGGATGGATCACTGCAGAGTTATTTTCCTATCGGAGTCATAAACTTTAAAATCAGGCTTGGTGTCTAAACTTTTATGGACAAAATGTAAAAGCTCAGTCTGATATTTAACTTCTGATGAGAATAGGAATGACCAGCTTCCCTCTGATCAGACACAGTTCTTGTTTGGTCTGAATGTGTAAAGGTTTGGTCTGAGTGCCTAAGGTTTAGTTCAGTGTCTAAAGGTTTAGTTTGAGTGTGTCGAGGTTTGTTCTGGGTGTGTAAAGGCGTGTTCTGAGTGTGGATACTCACAATGAACTGCTCAATGTCTCTCTCCATGCCGACATTGGGAAGGTCGGGCATCATGTGAGCCACCACTTTGAACCCTGCATCTTTGGCCTGGTGAAAGGACTCACACACCGCCCTAACCGTGTGTCCTCTGAGATAACACACAAGATCAGTGGTTAGAGAGTTTTTACACAAATTAAGAGGTCCCAGGTTCAAATCCCCCACATATGTAGTGCTGGTTTTGGATGAAAGCATCTGCTAAATGAAAAATACTGCAGATTGAAATTTTTCTAACTTCACTATTTTGGATATTTTTGGATATAAGGGACAGCACTATTTGTATGTAGCTTTGGATAAAAGCATATTCTACATTAATAAAATGTCAAATGTAACTGTTTTATTACTCATCCCTCTATTTTTCTTTAATCGGGATGGGTAAAGCCCAATTGCTAAGCATTTGCTTGCAGATCAAGAAGTCCCAGGTTTAAATCTCGTACATCGCTTTGGATGAAAGGGTCCGGTAAGTTCATTATTATTATCAATCCCATCATGCCCCTGGGCTCTGTTTACTTGGCGGACAGACCTGTTGGTGTCCCGCGCCACGTCTTCATAGACGCTCTGGACGCCGATCTCCAGACGGGTGCAGCCGTAGCCCAGCATGTCGCTCAGGTGCCTCTTCAGACAGTAGTCAGGGCGCGTCTCTATGGTGATGCCCACACACTTGGTGTTGCTGCGCTCAGAGTACCTGCAAAGAGATGAGGCATGACTGCGCAAAACTTCACTTGCCCACCAAGCACGTACCCCCCCCCCCCGCCGCCCACACACACACACGCACACCCCTACACAACCGCAGCCTTTGTCGCCATGTTCCCCAATCACACCGGCCTGATGACCATCGCAGCCGCTCTGTATGAGCCTCTCATTCCTGCAACCTCTTCTGATGGCGTCAAACATCTTTTCTCATGGTTCGCCGACGGATTTAAGTCAATCACAGGCGTTTATGCTCCGCAGAGAACAATCAGATTGGCTGAAATTAGTCAATAAAAAGGCTATTACCTGAAATGGTTATCCCTGTTACACACTTTCTCATCAGACAAACGCAGACGTGAGGAGAATCAGAGATATACTTGCTGTGGCACACACACACACACACACACACACAGCAGAGATAAGGGCTTCTCCTGAGATTGAACACCATTCCTCCCTCTGGCTGATTAGCAGTCAAACAATTACTGTAATCGTGTCATCTTAACCAACCCGCTGACAGCGCCAGTGGCTAAGTAATCCTGGGCGCCCCCTCCACACGCGCTCACTCGTTTCCAATATGTCTTATCAGTGGTGGGAGTAAATAGTTGACAAACAATCAGAATCAGCCCTCTGGGTCCAGACTGAATGTGTTCCATAAGATGACGTTCAGCCAGCTGTCTTCTGTCACATCACCATGCAGCTCCACCGACAACATCCAGCTGACACATCCAGCCGATAGATTTAACATCCAACCGACGACATGTTCATCCGACACGGCAGCTCTAAGGGGATGTGTGATGGCAGAGCTCCCCCTGGTGGAGGCAGACAGGACTCCTCCTCGGATACAGAACAATGTTCTCTTTTCTGCCAGTCAGACTCAGCTGTCTAAGTACCTTATGAAACTTCATCTAATATTTTATTATATATTGCTTTATTTTTTAATTGTTTAGTTCTTAGAATTAGTTATTAGTGTACTTTTTACTTAATTTAAGATCTGTATATGTTTATTGTTTGCACCTTCCTGCCACAGTAAATTCTGTGTTTGTGTCACATACATGGCGAATAAACCGAATTCTGATTCTCTTATGGGGAGGAGTAAAATTAGGAGGTGACAGTGTAGGTGTAAGGTAAATGAGGGAGCAGTGTGGTGTGAGTCAGGGTTAGTGTGAGGGGTAGGGGTGTTGGGTTAGGGTATGAGGTAGGGGTTAGGGTTAGTGTGAGGGGTAGGGGTGTTGGGTTAGGGTATGAGGTAGGGGCCAGGGGGTGTTGGGTACCTGACAGCTTCGGCAACATTGTTGGAGGTGTGGCCTGACAGGGCGTCATGGAGGTTCCTGATGAAGTAATCTCTGTACTCCTCTGCCAGCGCCATGAAGGTCCCGCCCATCACGATGAACTCCACCTTGTCCACGCTGTGGCCCAGCTGCTTCAGCTGAACAGACGACACGCAGAGACAGAAGAAGAGTCACCTCTGAACTCCACACACGAGGAGGACCTGAGGGGATGTGACTGGCGAGCAGTAAAGGGTGTGGAGGAAGTGACACCGACCTGGTCCACGCGATGTCTGGTCTGGAGGTAGGGATCATAACGAGCCCTGATGGCTCTCATAGACGTTGGCTGAAAGTGCAAGATCAGTTGGTCTTACCAACATTTGACGAGAGCAAATCAAATAAAAAAAATCTAATAAAAATGTATTTGTATAGCCCTTTTTACAAGCAATGTCACAGAGGGCTTCACATACGCCCATAGAACTGCCCCTCAAACAACCTAAACCCTCAAGGAAGACAAGGAAAAACTCCCAGAAAAATATATGTGATATAGATGAGATGTTACTAATGAATATAAAAAGTTACAATAATTGCCTACCTCATAGCCAGTGTAAGACTGTGTTGAGTACTCAAAGTCAGAATCGGGCCCACCAGGACAATAGCTGTCAGGGCAGAAGATTATAAACTGAACACATTAAACATGTGATGATGATGCATGTCAATGTACTGTGCAAGGCTCATTTCTTAGGACTGTTATAGTCCTAACTGGAGACAGACAGGTACTCACACACAGATGTTTCCTGTGAAGCTGATGTGAGGGCAACGATGGGGTTTGCACATCACAGCGACTACTGCTATCTGTACACATAACACACATATACAAACCAAGTTAAGCTTTGGTCAATACACATACTGAAAATCTACCTCCAATGTAACTCGGGAATACCAGTCACACAGACACATATGACCTATAAGAATTGAGCTGATTACTTGAGGGAGCTGGCAGTGAATACTTAATACAGGTACAACACACACTCACCCCACTGGCAGTTCGGATGGGTTTGGCCTTGAGCTTGGGTACTAGGGCTCGTCGATAGGTAGGTGGCACGGCTGCAATGATGTCCACCAGTCGAGGCTGGGAAGACAAGCCGTACTTGGCTGAAGTTTTAGTCTTGACTCTGTTGACGAGTAAAACAACATACGAAATTAACGTCAATCGTAGAGCTTGTTGACAATATATCGATCCAGTGGATTACTACTGATACGCAGGGATGTTTCAATGTCAGGGGACTGAGTACTAGTTGTATAGGAGAGTTTACTTGTTGAGGTTAATATCCTTTCCCTCCTCGTGCGCCTCAACTAGCTGCTTGATGACATCGGCTATGGTCATCATCATCAGTTCTGCTCGGCTGAGATCACCTGTGGACAAGTTATGGAGCCAGTTAGAGCAAAATCACGACACTCACAGTGTAGCACAAACATTAATAGGGCATCATGGCAGTCACTGTTGTATCAAGGGTGGGTATCTGGGTAGGTATCTAGCTCTAGCTAGATGTCTAGAAAGCCAACCAACTCAAACGTATGCAAAAGCTGTTCTTGGACAGCTAAAGTTAGCTAGTCGAGCTAGCTGCCAAGCTAAGTAGCTGGAAGTCCGATACATTTTCTAACATTGGGAAGCAAGTTTCACACTTACTCTTCTTCTTTGGCTTCCCCATGCTAACGAGTGAGTTGAAACCCGAAATTCACAAAATCTTGGATATCAAAAGGTCTATATTTGCTTGGGAAGGCGAGACCTCTGTAAATTTTGTAAACACATCAGCACGTTCTAACTTTGCCGTGTGCTGCTTTAAACTGTCGCAAAGTAACGTGAACGCACCAATATGCTGGTTAAGGGCTAGTTGTAGTAATAATGATGACAATAAAATATAAATACGTCTATACATATATGTTATGAGTACAGAAGACTGTATGATGTTTCATTAAAAAATGTTTTTTATTTATTTATTATATTTTAAATAAAGCCGCCTCATCGTAATTATAATTTTTGCCCAAATTAAAAAGACCATAGCATGCAATTTTTACAAACTATTTTTGATACATTTGTTTTAGCATTTCAGTGTATGTAACATTTGCGCAACCGGTAAATCCGACCTAATCTGATTTTGCCAAGGTTTCAGGTGACTTCAGTGATCTCTACGGGCAGTATAAGGAAATGCAACAGGTGGAGGAGCGAACAGAATGGGTCGTCGTCGACTGTAAGTTTGGACTAAAAGAGACATAATTCGATTTTCTGAATCATCTCAGAATATGTAACAATAGGTATAGAGTTGTCTCGTGTATTTATCGTCGTCGCTGGTTGAATAATTCTGCAATTCTGTCCCGATTTGTCGCTTGTCTTTATCCAGTTAGCACTGGGTAGAAGAGGTCCACTGGAAGATAGCGCTGGCCGAGTCGCTGGAATACCTGCGATTATATTCATTCTTCGCTTGGTAAATTTGCACTACGTTGCTAATTAGCTAGCTATATGTAATTGACCTAGACTTTGCGTGCTGCCTTTGCTGGAACAGGGACGCACTGTCACTGAAGATAAGAAGGGTAAAGAGCATGCTACACAATACAGTGAAGCCTATCATTCCAGTGGGAACTTCAGTGGGAAATTTCATAATTTGCAAGTGTATGGTTTCAAGACAGACTACTAAAATTAAGCATTAGTGTGGTCTATTTTTGCTTTCCAAATGAATATGTTTGTCTTCAATTTTTCCTAACCACAGTCAGAAAGTCAGCTGGTGCAATGGATGACACTGGCTTGAGCGATTCCAACGTGAAGGTCGCTGTTCGCGTTCGACCAATGAACAGGCGAGGTAGGTACACTATAACAAGAGCCTTGTGACAGTCATTTTATTTTCATGCGCTGTTCTTTCCCTGTACTTATTTATGTTGGCTGGTGGTGTCATGGGAAGAGGAAGCTTGCTTTCCCTTTATATCTGTTCAGGGAATGCCTCGCCTTGTCCATGCCCAGCACAGAGACATGAATCATGTCTGTTCCAACTATGAATGTTTGTTTTGTTCGGTGGATAGTTGGTAGACAGTATAAGCCAGTTGAAGTAATGTTAGAATTGATCATTTACCTAAATTAGTCCTCATGTACAGTAGGCTACATAAAGTAAACCTGACCTCTACCCTGTTGTACAAACACAATATTTGTTGACAACAAGGCTGAATGTCCCACAGTGACACAGTGTCAGAGTATGTGTCTTTGTAAGGACTGTATGTGAATGCTAATGTCGGATCGTATTTGGGGCTGCTGCGTCATCAATCACTAGGACCTCCGACAAAAGCTTTTGCCCGCGGCCCGATCTTACCCATTTAATGGTGCCGTTAAACATTGCTGTGTACCCTGAATGGAAAACTCCCATTTAAGGAAGCCATTTCTCTTTAAGCACCTTCAATAAACAAAGCATGTAGATGAATTAACCATTTCCCCTCAGAGAAGGACCTGAAGACCAAATGTGTGGTGGAGATAGAGGGGAACCAGACGGTCTTGCACCCAGCCAGTGCCAACCTGAGCAAAGGAGACACCAGGTAGGCCTGTAGATGTAGGGGGCAGGGGCAGAGCCCAGGTAGGCCTGTAGAGGTAGGGGGCAGGGGCAGAGCCCAGGTAGGCCTGTGGAGGTAGGGGGCATGTGGAGAGCCCAGGTAGGCCTGTAGAGGTAGGGGGCAGGGGCAGAGCCCAGGTAGGCCTGTAGAGGTAGGGGGCAGGGGCAGAGCCCAGGTAGGCCTGTAGAGGTAGGGGGCAGGGGCAGAGCCCAGGTAGGCCTGTAGAGGTAGGGGGCATGGGGAGAGCCCAGGTAGGCCTGTAGAGGTAGGGGGCAGGGGCAGAGCCCAGGTAGGCCTGTAGAGGTAGGGGGCAGGGGCAGAGCCCAGGTAGGCCTGTAGAGGTAGGGGGCATGGGGAGACCCCAGGTAGGCCTGTAGAGGTAGGGGGCAGGGGCAGAGCCCAGGTAGGCCTGTAGAGGTAGGGGGCAGGGGCAGAGCCCAGGTAGGCCTGTAGAGGTAGGGGGTAGGGGCAGAGCCCAGGTAGGCCTGTAGAGGTAGGGGGCAGGGGCAGAGCCCAGGTAGGCCTGTGGAGGTAGGGGGCATGGGGAGAGCCCAGGTAGGCCTGTAGAGGTAGGGGGCATGGGGAAAGCCCACATTTCATTATACCAGAATAGGACCAGGTTTGACCAGCTACTGCCTGGAAATGATAGCCGTCAGCTTTTAAGTATTTGTTGGTGGCTTGGAACCGTTCTGTGATTACGAAGTGGGATCAACTCTTGACCATGGTGGATGTTATAGTGGGTTCTGTGTAGCGCATCTAGAGTGATATAAAGTATCCTGCACATCATAATGACCTGTCTTTTACCTGTCTTATTACTGACCAGGGGAAGCTGGCTGACCAGTCTGGTAGCTACATGTGGAGGAGGCGTAGATCCAACTCTTTACTTCCTCCCTCTCCTCCCTCCTTACTCCTCCCTTCTCACTCCTCACACCCCCCTCCTCCCTTTCCTGTGCCTCTCTTGACAAAAGGTGTGTCTGTTCCTGCTATGCTCTTTTCAGTGACTCAGTCAGCCAGGCAGTTAGGCTGACAGAGAGTCAGTAAGGCAGGCAGTAAGTCAGTCAAACAGGCAATCATCTAATGAGTTAGGCAGGGAGGCAAACAGTGCAGGTGGGTTGGTCCTGAGAGGGTTGGCAGCTACTTGTAAGACCTGCTCCTGCATGTCATCTACCTGAGGTCAGCCCACACACAAATAAATTTTTGAAAACACATCATCAATAACATTGGCATTTTGTTTCCAGCAAGACTGAGATAAGATCAGGTCTTGTTTAGAGTTTTTTAATGTCCAACTTTTGTTTTATGCCCTGACACGTTTCAATGCTGTGATTTGCTTCCCCTGTGGCTCTCTGTGTGTGAACTGGTTAAACAGGCTCTAGAGAGAAACACTTTCAGGCAGTTCCAGACAGAGAAGCAGACCCAGATCCTAGGCTGCTGTGTGGGTGGAACTCCTAAGGACCAAATATCTAACCAGTGCTCTCGAATGTCCCTGTTGCTAATGTGTCTCTAACATGTTTAGGAGATGAAACAGCTGATTCACAGCCAGGGAGGGTTGTTTTCTGGAATGAACATGTGGTTGAAGGGTCCATTTAGAAGAAGGAATGGCTCTCGAGCACTCTACTCCTTGGACGTTTTCATTATCATAATCTGAGCTGAGGCTCATTGATAACAAGCCTCTTGAAAGCCATTTAGAGACGCACGTGCACACAGAAATTCACATGCACACATACACTCACACACGCACACACACAGAAATTCACATGCACACATACACACACGTGCACGCACACTCACTTCTCCACCAGGTCTGTGGAGCTGTCGGGGTCCGCTTGCTATCTCAGGAATGCACCAGGGAGTCTCAATGTGTCTCTTTCATGGACACTGATGCCACACAGGAGACCCTGTCTAAGGGCTGCCAGCCCTGAGCTCGGCTCCAAAACACATACAGCTTTTTTTCCTCCAGATTCTTTCAGCTGTTTGTACCTCACATGGATTTTATATACTCCTACTGCATGCATTAGTATGGAAGCAAATCAGTGACATCATGGATGAATTTTAAAAGGCATTGAATACTTAATGAAATTCAAACACCACCAAATGTGTTGGTTTTGGATTAATCTATTTAAATTTGAAATATGAATTTATTTCAATGTAAAAGGTTGCTCAAATTTGAATGGTGAAATTCAGATCCCAAAAATTAGAGCTGAAAAAATTCAGATTGCAACATCCTGGATACCAAGGTATTGCTTGCCTCAGACGGGACCTCTCTCCTCGGACCCCAGGCTGTGATTATATGACGGCTTGCAGCTACACCTGGATGAGAGGGGATGAGGAGAGAGGTCTGCAGTTGGACTCTTCTCGGAGAAGTGAGGTGGTTCGATTGCATTCAGGCTCGATTCCTTTACCTACCCATGGGTCTTGCAATCAGATTTTTGTTGTCGCCTAACATTGTTAGAATTTTTGAGATCAGAATTTCACCATTCGAATTTGGAGGGTCATGTTCACAAGTGAGAAAGCAGTGGATGATTGATCTTTTCAAAGGTTAGGATTAAAAAGGGTAACTTGCCCCAGTATTTAAATATGACCATAGGAATGTCAGTGGATTTGTGTGTATGTGAATGTGTAGAACATACATTGTTATGATCTCTATAATCTGGATTGGTGTCCTTGTTTGACCAAGATTAACATTATTTTCCCTTCCATGTGTTTGGTTCCAGGAATCAGTCTAAGGTGAGCAATAGAGAAATAAGAGAGATTGTATATATACACACGTGAATGTATATATAAAAAAACAATATAATATACACTTATTATTACTTATATATGTATGTCTTTGTTACTGATCTGGCTCTAGCTAAATCTATTTTTTCATTCAGGTTTTTGCTTATGACTACTGTTTCTGGTCCATGGATGAATCTGAAAAGGACAAGTTTGCAGGTTTGAAAGCAATTTCAGAATCTGTAGTATGTAAAATGTGTTATTCATGTCATGTAATATAATATTGCTGTGAAATATTCAATATCTGTAATATACATATAGTTATTGACCTGTACTTATCATGTGTGTGTGATGATCCATAGGTCAAGACATTGTCTTCCAGTCCCTTGGAGAGAGTCTTCTGGACAATGCCTTCATGGGCTATAATGCCTGCATCTTTGCCTACGGACAGACGGGTGTGTCTGGCTTCCTAATTTTCAAATTCAGCATGTTTTTCCAATGAGGTCCTTTTGCTTATTATTGACTGAGGACTGATTTATGTGTGTGTATGTGTCTAAATGTGTGATCGTACGTGCATGTGTTTATGTGCCTGTCTGCGTGTGTCTGCTTGCTTGTGTGTGTGTGTGTGTGTGTGCGTGTGCAGGCTCTGGGAAGTCCTACACCATGATGGGCTCTGCTGAGCAGCCGGGGCTGAGCCCTCGCCTGTGCAGCGTGCTGTTTGAGCGCACGCTGAGGGAGCAGGGGGAGGGGGAGAGCTTCACCGTGGAGGTCTCATACATGGAGATCTACAACGAGAGGGTCCGCGATCTCCTCGACCCCAAGGGGTGAGATGCTCCTGATGGCTCCTGATGGCTCACAGCACAGTTACTTTCATTCATCAGATGCGTTTTTATTTTAAGATTTTTTTTTTTTTTTATGAATTTCTTTTCGTATTGTTTATTTTAAGATATATTACAAAATATAATAAAAAATCAAAATTTTTGTTTTAAGATGTAAAAAAAAATTCTAATTTCAATCAAAGTTTTTATTTAAGATATATTACAAAATATAATAAAAAATCTACATTTTTATTTTAAGATAAAAAAAATATATATAATTTCAATCAAAGTTTTTATTTTAAGATAAGTCCCTCTCCTCTCTCCGTCTGCAGTAGCCGGCAGACCCTGCGGGTGAGGGAACACAAGGTTCTGGGGCCATATGTTGACGGCCTGTCTCGTCTGGCTGTGGCCAGCTACAAGGTACTGTTCACTGTCTGTACACGCATGTCTGTTTGTGGTAAACAATGTGTTCATTTATGTAGATTTCAATTACAGCAGTAAGCTTATGGGCACTGGTTAGCATTGGATAGGTGGAGGTTATCTTATTAAGCTATTCACACTTCCTGTCTCTCCCTTACTCTCTGTTTATCTGTTTCTCTGTCTCTCTCCATTCCCCACTGTCTCTCTTTCTCCCTCTTTTTCTCTCCCTCTCTTTATCTCACTTTCAATCACTCGCTTCCTCTCTCTCTCCCTCTATCTCTCTCTCTCACTTTCTTGCTCTCTCTCATCCCCCCTCTCTCTCTAGGACATTGAGTCTCTGATGTCAGAGGGGAACAAGTCTCGTACCGTGGCTTCCACCAACATGAACGAGGAGAGCAGTCGCTCCCACGGAGTCTTCAACATCATCCTCACTCACACTCTCATGGACGTCAAGTCCGGGGTGAGACAGCACTGTGTTCAGCTAACAGACACTTTCACCCTGAGAAACACGCAAGTTGCACGTAAAGTCTGTACTGCAGATAAACAAGGACCCGATTTCCACAGCCCCAGCAGTTTTTCAGTCAGTCTGTGTTTTTTGGTCTGTCTATTGTGAGGATCTATATCCAATCCATTTTATTAATGTTCCCCCTGAACGTCTTTGTACGTGTGTAGACGAGTGGAGAGAAGGTGAGCAAGCTGAGCCTGGTGGACCTGGCAGGCAGTGAGAGAGCAGCCAAGACAGGAGCAGCTGGAGAGAGGCTGAAGGAGGGCAGCAACATCAACAAGTACTTCCTCCGTCTGCCCAGCACTAAACACCTTGAGAGGGAGCGGTTATTACACCGGACTGGATTAAGAAAAAACTATCTCCCTCCCTCCGTCTCTCTCTCTGTCTCTGTCTCTCTCTCTCTTATTTCCCTCCCCCTTTCTCTTCCCCTCCCCCCTCCAGGTCTCTGAGTACCCTGGGGCTGGTGATCTCAGCGCTGGCAGACCAGGGAGCAGGGAAGAACAAGACCAAGTTTGTTCCCTACCGAGACTCTGTGCTCACCTGGCTACTCAAGGTACCCAGCAGCCCTAATAAGAATGTCATACTAGAATGTATTTATTTAGCAGACACTTATATCCAAATCAATGCCCCATTTATGAGACACAAGCCTCATGTCATCCACCTGCCTAGTGAGATAGAGAGTAAGGGTTGTTGATCTCTATCTCTAGCCATCTATGAAGGGGGCCTCTCATTACTAGAGCCTCTGATTCTCTCCTTTGCCTCCTCCCCCTGTCTCCTCGCCCTCCTCCTTTCCACTCTCCCCCTCCTCTCTTCTTTCCCCCGTCCAGGACAGTCTGGGGGGTAACAGTCGGACTGCCATGATCGCCACCATCAGCCCTGCAGCGGACAACTACGACGAGACGCTGTCCACGCTGCGCTACGCCGACCGCGCCAAGAGCATCGTCAACCATGCGGTCGTCAACGAGGACCCCAACGCCCGCATCATCCGGGAGCTGAGGGAGGAGGTGGACAAGCTGCGATACCAGCTGACCGAGGCTGAGGTACGGCGAGCTGGAGGGAGAGAGGAAGGATCTCTGCACAGGCTCAGGGTTTTTTTTTGGGCCTCGTGGTCAGGGGGTTTTGGGCCTCATGGTGTTTCGTGTCTCCTGGTCAGTCTATGAAGGCTCCTGAGCTGAAGGAGCGCCTGGAGGAGTCTGAGAAACTGATCCATGAGATGACCATCACCTGGGAGCAGAAACTCAAGAAGACCGAGGCCATCGCTCAGGTGCACACACACACACGCACACACACACAAATGCACACACACTCCCAATACAATAAAATACCCAAAATGTACCACATGTACCATGTATGTTATTGTACTTTGTGTGCAAGCCTCCAGTGGTAATGTACAGGTCCAAACTATTCCATACGGCCACTTAGTAAGTGTCATTTGGAACTGTGTGTGTTGCAGGAGCGCCAGAAGCAGCTGGAGAGTCTGGGCATCTCTCTCCAGTCGTCCGGGATACGCCTGGTGGACGACAAGTGCTTCCTGGTCAACCTCAACGCTGACCCAGCTCTCAACGAGCTGCTGGTCTACTACCTGAAGGTACACAGAGACACAGACACACAGACACACTCATACACACACACACTGTCGGCCTCACTGTCACGTGTGTGTGTGTCATGTGCAGGACCACACGCGTGTGGGAGCGGCAGATTCCCAGGACATCCAGCTGTGCGGCATGGCCATCCAGGCCGAACACTGTGTCATCGACATCACCGTGGAAACCCGGGTCGTCCTCACCCCTCACCGCAACGCACGGTAGGTCACTTGTACACACATGCGACTGTGTACACACACTAGATCTGTATAACACTCTCCTCTCCATGTTCTCTCTCTCCACAGCACCTGTGTGAACGGGTCTTCAGTCACCAGCCCGGTCCAGCTTCACCACGGCGACCGCATCCTCTGGGGCAACAACCACTTCTTCAGGTAGGAGAGCAGGGCTTCAGCTGCCCACTGCTGATGCTTAGGCAGTGTGAGGAGCTCTCTACTCTCTCTCTCTCTGTCTCCTGCTCCTCCACTCTTGCTTTCCCTCTCCCTTATCCCCCTCTCTCTCTCTCTATCTCCCCCGCCCTCCCCAGGATCAACCTCCCCAGACAGCTGGCCCGTGCCGGGGCGGAGGAGGAGGAGGGAGCAGGGATGAGGCCAGGCCTCAGTGCCGACCACCTGGACGTGGATTTGGACTCGGCCAGCGACGCGTCCAGCGAGGTCAGCTTCAGCTACGAGTTTGCTCAGACCGAGGTCATGATGAAGACCATGGGCAGCAACGGTAAGACAGGAGGAGGAGGAGGATGGGAGGAACATGCTGCATGTCAAAAAACAAGACTGACAAAATTGACTTTGACTTGTTTAACTTGTTCTTAAACTCCTGGCTTTCCTTCTTTCTCTCCCCTCCCCTCCCCTCCCCTCCCCTCCCCTCCCCTCCCCTCCCCTCCCCTCCCCTCCCCTCCCCTCCCCTCCCCTCCCCTCTCCTCTCCTCTCCTCTCCTCTCCTCCCTTCCCCTCCCCTCCCCTCTCCTCCCCTCTCCTCTCCTCCCTTCCCCTCCCCTCTCCTCCCCTCTCCTCTCCTCTCCTCCCCTCCCCTCTCCTCTCCTCTCCTCTCCTCTCCTCTCCTCCCTTCCCCTCCCTCCCCCCAGACCCCATGCAGGCGGTGCTGCAGGCTCTGGGGAGGCAGCACGAGGAGGAGAAGCGCTCGGCGCTGGAGCGTCAGCGGCACATGTACGAGACAGAGCTGCAGCAGCTGCGCCGCAGGCTCCACCCAGAGAGGACCGCCCCCGCCGGCCTGGACCTGGCTCCGCCCACCTCCGCCACCGCACCGTCCCCCCCCGCCGCACACAACCGTGTACGCCGCTGGAGCGAGGACAGGTGAGAGGGGCCTGTAGCAGAAGGGTAGATTAAATGTATCTAAAAGCTTGGAATATTTCCAAAATAGAATATAAAACAAACAGAATACAACTACATTTCTATGTGTATATTCAAGTACGTGCGTGCATTTGTTTGTATGTGGATATTGATGTTTGTGTGCGTACGCAGAGAGGCGATGATGACGCGCAGCCTGCGGCGTCTCAGAGAGCAGATCGTCAGAGCCAACCTCCTGACCCAGGAGGCTGCCTTCATCTCTGATGAGCTGGACAAGAGGACCGAGTACCTGGTCACCCTGCAGATCCCTGCAGCCAACCTGGACGCCAACAGGAAGGTGTGTGTCTGGGTGTGTGTGTTCATAGCTGTGTGTGTGTTTGGGTATGCATGTAGAGGTGTTAGTGTGTAGGTGTGTGTGACTTCTACCATGAGAATGTTTCCTGTTCCACAGATGTTAACCTATCATAATGATTTGGCAGTGTTTGTCGTGACCTCTCTGTGTTCCTCCTCCCCTCACCCCCCTCCTCCTCCCCTCCTCCACCCCCAGCGTGACGCAGTGCTGAGCGAGCCGGCGGTGCAGGTGAGGAGGAAGGGGAAGGGCAAGCAGATCTGGGCCCTGGAGAAGATGGAGAACCGTCTGGTGGACATGAGGGAGCTGTACCAGGAGTGGAAGGACAGTGACGAGGACAACCCTGTGAGTTCTCACCTCCTCGCTCCTCTCCGGCGCTGCTGGGCCTCATGAAGCCTCTGTTTGACCCTCATGAAGCCTCTGTTTGGCCCTCCTGAAGCCTCTGTTTGACCCTCATGAAGCCTCTGTTTGACCCTCATGAAGCCTCTGTTTGACCCTCATGAAGCCTCTGTTTGGCCCTCATGAAGCCTCTGTTTGGCCCTCATGAAGCCTCTGTTTGGCCCTCATAAAACCTTCTTACATGGTTGACAGTTTAACTGTTTCCATAATGGTGTGGAAAACTATTCTGGACTTACACCGTCTCTCCACTCCTGTCCCTGCTCTTCACCTATCTTCCTTCCTCCTCTCTTCCCTACTCCTTTCTCCCCCCTCTCCTCCTCCTCCCCTCTCCCCCCCCTCCTCTACGCCCAGGTGATGCGTTCGTATTTCCGGCGGGCAGACCCGTTCTTTGACGAGCAGGAGAACCACAGTCTGATCGGCGTGGCCAACGTCTTCCTGGCATGTCTGTTCCACGACGTCAAGCTGCAGTACGCAGTTCCCATCATCAACCAGAAGGGGGAGGTATGTTCCCGCAGGAAGCTCCCATCTCTCCTCTGGCTGTAGATGACACTCCCATAGAATGTTGCCTGCTGATTTTTTTTGTGTGCAATTCTTTGTTACACAAAGTTCATGACGCTTTATTCATTCACCCATTGTCCCCTTACTGCAGCTGAGAAGGTTACTAAGTGTGTCTGTGTGTGTGTGTGTATACACGTGTGTGTGTGTGTCACCAGGTTGCGGGACGTCTGCATGTGGAGGTGTGGCGGGGCAGCGAGGGGCTGGAGGAGAACACGGCACAGGACGTAACCGACGGCGACACGCAGGAACGCAAGCTGGAGTGTGTGGTAAGATGGCATGTGTGGTAAGATGGCGTGTGTGGTAAGATGGTGTGTGTGGTAAGATGGAGCTTGGCAAAAAGCTGGGAGGTGAGGTGTTCCCTGACCTCCTGGGTGTGACCTCTGACCCTCAGGTGAAGATCCTGCAGGCCACCGGTCTGCCCCGGCACCTGTCCAACTTCGTGTTCTGCCAGTACCACTTCTGGGGGCAGGAAGAGCCCCAGTTCATCGCCCCAGAGATGGAGCCCTCGCCCCCCTCGCCCTCCTCCGTCTGGGACCCCCACTGCTCCGTGGTCTTCGACAGCACCTTGGTGTGTGTGTGTTTCAAGATCGAAATATACTGTGCCTGTTGCATTGCCTTCAATACATAGACCGGAGAGAAGCCCCCTGTCAAGTCCTCCCTCCCTTCCTCAGGAGCTGGAGGTGGCTGTATCGGAGGACTTTGTGGAGTTTGTGTCGGAGGGGGCGTTAGCTATCGAGGTGTTCGGACACAAGCAGGCCAACCACCGCAGGAACCTGGCTCTGTGGGACCTGGGGGTGATCCAGGCCAAGACACGCTCCCTCAGAGAGAGGTAGGACCCCCGGGGGGGGGGGGGGGGGGGGGGGGGGGTGGGGGGGTGGAGTTGTGATTGCATAGGTGTGTGTATTCGTGTATAGATGTGTGTGCTTGTGAGTATAGGTGTGTATACTGTGTGTGTCCAGGTGGAGCGAGGTGACCCGCAGGCTGGAGTTGTGGGTGCAGGTGATGGAGCTGAGCGAGGCTGGAGACTTCACCCCTGTGGAGGTCCTGCCGGCCAAGGATGTTCGCACCGGGGGCATTTTCCAGCTCAAGCAGGTGGGTGTGTGTGTGGGTAGGTGTGCGTGCATGCTTGTGTGTTGGTGTGTGTGTATGTGTTTCTGGATGGATGGTGACAGACTGCATGTGGCTGCTGTTTCCAGGGCCAGTCGAGGCGTCTGCAGGTGGAGGTGAGGGCGGTGCAGGACTCGGGCACCATGCCTCTCATCACCGTCTCCGTCCTCGCCGTCTCCATCGGCAACGTCCAGGTCCGCCAGGCCAGCCAATCACTGCAGGTATGGAAAGATGGGGATCTTCTCATTGGCTTACACCCTGTGTGCGTGGATATAAATCTGCTAAAGTGTGTGTGTGTGTGTGTGTGTTTCAGATGGAGGAGGATGAGATGGACAGCTACCAGGTAGGGTGATAGTCCAAGACAGGGAACAGTGGGAATCTCTGTTTACCTAGAAATGGAAGTCAATATGACACTGTGTGTGGTTGTGTGTGTGTGTGTGTGTAGGAGGGGGACCTGGAGAGACTGAAGCAGCAGTGGCTGGCGACCCTCACTAAGAGACAGGAGTACCTGGACCAGCACCTGCAGAAGATCGTCTCCAAAGCTGGTCAGATAACATCTCAGACTGTATCAGGGCTGCGCATCAGCCTGTTGGTAGCATAGGTAGCATTGTGCTGTGTAATGTGAATAGGACTGATTTATTTCTGTGTGTGTGTGTAGATAAGTCCGAAGACGACGTGGAGAGGGAGTCCCAGCTGCTGGAGTGTCGTCTGACCCTGACGGAGGAGAGGAACTCTGTCCTGGTGCCCTCCGCTGGCAGCGGCATCCCTGGAGCCCCCGCAGAGAGGTGTGTGTGTGTTTGAGTGTGTGTTTATATTAGTGTTTGTGAGTGTGTGTGTGTGTTTTGTGTTCCTTTTGACTGAACTTGTCTAGTTTCTCCAGAGTTCCTGTCCCTGGGATGGAGACCCACATTCCTGTTCTCTTCCTGGACCTCAGCGGTACGTTCTGGTCTCCTGTCTGTCTGAATCACTCAGACACGCCACTCAGCCCAACATCTTACCTGTCTGTCTGTCTCCATGTCTGTCTCTCACTCTTTACCTGTTTCCTGTCTCCCCCCCCCCTCTCCCCTCCAGCTGATGACTTCCAGGAGAACCTGTCTGCTCCTCTGGCAGGAGGCCTGGAT
This sequence comes from Osmerus mordax, assembly GCF_038355195.1. NCBI lineage: Eukaryota > Metazoa > Chordata > Actinopteri > Osmeriformes > Osmeridae > Osmerus > Osmerus mordax. Next base: position 4,980,866 of record NC_090057.1, on the reverse strand, counting down.
GCTCTGCTGAGCAGAGAGGACGAGGACGACTTCTTCGACCTTCAGATCGTCAGGCACCACGACTCGGAGGTGACACGCTCCTCCCTGACGGGGTTCCCCTCTCACAGGCTGGAGGACCCATGAGGCCAACCCTCTGTCCTCTCCTCTCCCGTCCAGGTGAAGGCGGAGGCGTCCTGGGACTCCACGGTCCACAGCTGTCCCCAGCTGAGCCGGGCGGGGGCGGCGGACCAGCGCGTGTTCCTGACCGTGCGAGCCGTGGTTCTGCTCAGCCACCCGGCGCCCCTGCAGCTGGTGCTGCGCAAACGCATCTGCGTCTGCCTCACCGGGCGGCAGGTAAGATGACACACGCACGCACGCACACACACACACACACACACACACACACACACACACACACCACGCACACACACTCTGGGTGGTTGTGACGGTGGTTTTGTCTCTGTGGGGGGTGCAGGGCTTCGCCCAGAGCCTGCTGAAGAGGATGTCCAACCGCAGCACGGTCCCTGGCTGTGGGGTCACCTTCGATATCGTCTCCAACATCCCCGGGGTGAGGAACTACAGCTCCCAGCATGCTCTTCACCACAACGGCTTCAATCTATTCATTTAGTTATATGATTTATATAGTAATAAACACAAAACCTGATCTGTCCCTGTCAGGATGTGCAGGCCCCGGAGGACAGGGAGATGCTGGCCAGGCTGGCTGCCAGCACAGAGGACGGCCAGTCTGCAGACAGCGAGGCGGCCATAGAGAAGTACCTCCGCAGTATCCTGGCTGTGGAGAACATACTGACTCTGGACAGACTCCGACAGGTCAGTACACACACATACACATATTATGTAGGATACATTATCCTAATGCTGTATTGTTCTCACTATGCATTTTGTGTGCGTGTGTGCGTGCGTGCGTGCGTGTGTGTAGGAGGTAACAGTAAAGGAGCAGCTGGTGGTGAAAGGCAAGATATCCAGACGTTGTCTCAGCTCTCCCAGTGTACATCGGGTTAGTGGCAATGATCACATGATCTACTTCCTGTAACCCATCCCACCCCTCCTCAGATAGTGATAGCATATAATAGAATGCAGCCAGTCCTGTCACAGTGACTACCGACTAACCTATATAACTAATCTATCCTGACTAACCTCGTCGTAATTCCAGCTGTCAGGTAGCATGCGGGACCTGTCTCTCTCGACACACAGACTGGATGACTTCAAGGTACAACTAACTCATTAACTGTCACTATCATTAACTCATTACTAATTATCACTAATCATTACTAACTATCACTAATTCATCACCAACTCATTAAAGCAGAGCATCTGACTGCAGAGGAAGAGGTTGAAGGTTCAAATACCCCTGTGCATCGCTTTAGATCAACATGTCTTTATAACACATTATGATTATGATGTTCTGTTTACACATCCTTCATTACATTTTATTATTATTATTGTTGTTATTATTATTATCCTGCCTCTAAGTGTGTTGTTCCCTATGTCCCAGGGCTGGGAGAGCCACCAGGATCTGTCTGTGGTGTCTCAGAGCCGACGCACCCTCCCTGCCTCCTCTCTGCCCCAGGACCAGCACGCTGAGACCGGTACAGCTCACTCCTGTTAGCTCAGTGTTACTGGTGGATACTCTGCTTGATCTGTCCTGTTTTCTTTCTCACTTTTTGAAGTGTCTTTTCCTTCACTTACATTATTCTTCATCTTTGCATTTTGTTTCTTCCTGTCTGCTTGAAATTCCTCCTCCCGCACTCCTCATGTCTGCCTCTTCCTGCATTCCTGTAACCCTTCTCTCCTCCTGTCTTCCTCTTCTTCCTCCTCTTCCTGTCACCCTTCTCTCCTCCTGTCTTCCTCTTCTTCCTGTCTTCCTCCTCTTCCTGTAACCCTTCTCTCCTCCTGTCTTCCTCTTCTTCCTGTCTTCCTCCTCTTCCTGTAACCCTTCTCTCCTCCTGTCTTCCTCTTCTTCCTCCTCTTCCTGTAACCCTTCTCTCCTCCTGTCTTCCTCTTCTTCCTGTCTTCCTCCTCTTCCTGTCACCCTTCTCTCCTTCCTGTCTTCCTCTTTCTCCATGCCCACCTGCCTCAGGCCGTTCAGGGTTTGCTGCGTCTTATTTCCCCCCAGTGCCCAAACTCCTCAAGTCTCTCTTCCATGGCAAGGAAGAGAAGAGAGAGCAGAGTCTCGCCCCTGACCCTGCCCCCGCCCCTGACCCCGCCCCTGCCGCCCCTGACCCCGCCCCTCAACAGGTAACTCGTCTATACTTGGCCCCGACCCAGACACGGCAGGTCAAACGTGGCTCTAAAAGGAATGTGATTTCAGGGGTCTGAAAGGACATTCTACGATCGATTCAGTAGCTCAGTACTCTTGGATGTGTGTCATATATATACATATATACACATATATAATTATTATATAATATATTTTTTTATAAAATGTTCTTTCGTACGTTCCAATGAAAAAATCTAAACAGTGACTTCAACTGTTTCTTTAGCTGTCTCAGAACCTGCCTCGTATTGTGATCCAGTCTGCAAGTGTTGATGAGTTCATGGATCATCAGCAACTGGTGAGGCACCCTTCTACTTTCATGGATGTATTGTCAAAACAGTAATTATTATCATTCGATTGCAGATAAAGCAAAACATTTCGGTTGCCATAACTCCCTCAGGTCCCCATAGCGGAAATCATACCGCCGGAGTTCCTCTTGGACGCTTCGTCAGCCACGCCCCTCCCCCAGGAGGTCGTCACAGAGCCGGAGGACTCCGCCCCCGGCCAGTTCAGTGAGGCCTCCAGCGGCTACATGTCCACCAGTGTTTCCACAGCGACCCTGTCGGACTTCAACACGCTGACGTGGGACACCTCCCCCCCGGCATGTTCCAGGTCGGAGGTCACGACCCTCTTCGACATGACGATAGACGGAGGTCACGACCCTCAACCTACACCGTCATTGGATGTCTCGAGTCACATGGAGGCGGCAGCAAAAAGCGACCTGTTGACGACAGAATCTGCTGACCCTGCAGATCCTGGATGCTTACCTGCAGCCTCCACTGCTCCGTCAGAGCCACAGGCCCGGTCTGGCTCAGATGACCCAGAACCAGCTAGATCAAATCAGTCAAACTGTGTGTCATCATCCTCACTAAACAGGTCAGCACTGGTTATTTCTGATGAAGAACCAACAATACTATCAGACCCAGTTGAGGAGTTGAACCTGGTCAGCATAGCACCTCCAGAACCAAAGTCAGTGGTGCCACAGGGCCAGACCAAGAACCTGGAAGAACCTCCACTTTTGGACCTGCCGGTAACAACACAAGCAGAACCAACAAACCAGACACAGGTCAGACAGGCAGATTCATCCACAGTTTCAGTCTCCTCAGAAGCGTGTGAAAAGGCCGGTCCAGATCAGTCTCTGATCCTTGCTCCACCAGAAGACCAGGAAGAACCATCTACCCAGATCGCAACAGGGCAGGTGGCCCCAGCTTCAACCCCACCCCCAGCCTCAGCCTCAACCCCAGCTCCAACCTCATCTCCACCCCCAGCCCCAGCCTCAACCCCAGCTCCAGCCTCATCTCCAGCCCCAGCCTCAACCCCAGCCTCAGCTCCAGCCTCATCTACACCCCCAGCCTCGTCCCAGTCTAACCCCGCCGCAGCGCTGGCTGCAGCCAACCCCTTCAAGATCCAGAAGGTGAAGACGTCCGATCTGAAGTCGTTCCATCGCATCCTGGATGACGAGGAGCAGGGCGGGAGCGCCAGCAGTCTGGGGGCGGAGCTATCCGACCCCATCCAGAGGCTGGAGATCATCTCCGACGAAGAGGGCGGGAGCGCCAAGGCTGCCACGGTCGCGCCTGATTGGCTGAAGGTGGGGGAGTTTGTGATTGTAGGGACCAATAAGAATGGAACGGTGCGCTACGTCGGACCTACAGAGTTTGCCGAGGGCACCTGGGTAGGCGTGGAGCTAGACGTACCAGCAGGTGAGAGATGATGCATACTGTAGATACCTCAGGGTTAGAAGGTGTTAATGAGAACTATTAAAATGTAGAGCGTTTTGCATGTCTGTGAGAAGTAGAGCATGCTCTTACCTCTTTTCTAAATGGCTTTCTCTCTCCCTCTCTTTCTGTCCTAGGGAAGAATGACGGGTCAGTGGGCGGCCGACACTACTTCCACTGTAACCCTGGTTACGGGGTGATGGTGAGGCCTGATAGGGTGAGCCGTGGGGGAAGTGAGGCGAAGAGGCGGAGACAACAGCAGAAACGGCGCAGTGCCAACCTGTCAGGATCCAGCCCCAACCTGGCTGCCCTCACCGCATTGGCCAAAGGGGAGGGTCACGGCGGGACTGCAGCCAGTCGCAAGGGAGAGAACCGCAAGTCCTGGAACAGCTGAGGGCCAATGACAAGAAAGCTTCTAAAGAACTTCATGTCTGACTGACAGTTGACAGACATGACTCTGGCTTACCAGAAAGTTCTATGTTCGTAAGAACGTTCCACAGGCAATATCCCCGTGTCAGGAGAATGCAGTGGACCAAGTCAAGCTGTCAAGTGCTGTTGACAGTGAATGTGCCTTATACTGTTGGAAAGCTGGACGTTCTCTGTGGAGGTATGGATTTACTGGTATGTATTGTAAGTTTGCAGATGTATTTTTAGGACTTAGCACACTACTGATAATAATACTGCTGAATATCACTTAGATTTTTATCCTGTTTGAATCAGGGGTTGTGAATCGGGAAGGGATGTGATTGTAGACAGAAGGGGGGTGAAGTTTAACGGTATGAATGGAAAAAAACAGTATTGTGTAATTTATGTAGTGGGATACTTGGGCTTGTTTTTTATGTGATTTGGGATCTCAAGGTATTGGCATGGATACTGTACACTACCATAAGCAAATCTTTCCTTTTTTTTTTTTTTTTTTCCTGTGTTCAATCTAAGAGAGCATAAATGTTTATTTATTCATGGAATTTAAAAAGTATCTTTCAAGACTTTTATATAAATTTGAAACTTTTAAATAAACGTTATACTGTTCAAGTTTTCACTCTTTGATTCATCTCTCTGAAAAAATTACGAGGACTAAGACAGTGTAGCATTGATTCTCATTGATATAGTTTTATTCTCTTATTATATTTCATCATACTAATATAAACACAAGATTAAAAAAATGAACAAAGAAACTGTACAAAAACATATATATACTACATTTTAATTACAGAACAGTCTACTGTCCAAAAAAGGCACTAAATTCCGAAAATGGGCAATACAGTACAGTCAGAACGTAACTACTGGAGCTTGATACATCATTCAGTCTTCTGGGATCAACATGACTTAGAGTTTCCATGTCTGGGAGGATCTTGGTTAGGGGATAATGCAAAGGGGACGTGTGCAGTTCACTCAGCAAAGAGGATCTGACACCCTCCTAACCTGGCAGGACCACAGGGCCTCATACAACACCGGCAAGGGACACTCAGTAACCCACTTGAGGTTTGGTTTTCTACCTTAAGACCTGCGGTACATCACTGTTCGTAAAGAGTTACTAACACTGATTTGAGGGATTTCTGTGAATCCTAAGTGTTCGCTCATTTTGGGAACTGAAGCGTGGCCGTTTCATAAACGGCTCATGCGTCACGTTCTACAACGCTCGTTGGCAGAACTAGGCCACGCTGCCTCCCAGAGGAGTGGAGGCTGTGGTACAGGTCTGGAACACTCAAGAGAGCAGGTTCTAGAACAGGGGTTCTTAACCTTGTCCTCAGGGAACCCCTGTCCTGCATGTTTTAGATGTTTCCCTGCTCAAACACACCTGATTCAAATAAATGGGTCGTTATCTAGCTCTGTAGAAGCCTGGGAACGAACATGCATTTGAATCAGGTGTGTTGGAGCCAAGAAACATCTCAAACATGCAAAACAGGGGTTCCCTGAGGACAGGGTTAAGAACCACTGTTCTAGAGTGTTCTGGAATTAAGTGGGCACTGGGGCCTATGCTTTGCACAACACAGCTCTCCATCTGAAACAACTGGGGTCATGTATAAAGGAAATGCAAACCATCAAACAATACGAGACAACGTGAACAAAAGCTTGGTTGACTGACAAAAATTAATGATTAAAACAGTTCATCATACACCGTTTAAAAAAAGGATTATAAATACAAACATTTTTTTTAATGTGCCGCTTACATTTACGGACACAGACCCAGTGTCTAGGTCAGTCTGAGGTGAAGTCGCCTCAAGCAGCTGAAGGATGCCACCCAGAAACACAGTGCTCCTAACGCACTTCCTTTAAACTAATAAGAGGTAGCGACAGTCAGAATAATTTATAACTTGCTGGGTCTCTAATTTAACTGCCTGATAATAGCTATTCCTAGAAAAGTGTATTCTATGAAATTAATAGAACTCTGCCAATGGTGCTAGCAATCAAATTCACTTTGAAAAAAGCTGAAACCTGAAATAAACACTTCAACAGGAAAAGCCACTAAGATTGTTTCTCAGGTCAAACTGAAGACCTACAGCAAGGTAACATGTACCTGAAACACTTACCTCAATTAAAATGATCTAATTTCATATATATATTTTTTTCCTCTCTCAACATGATCCTCTCCTTTGGCTTTTAAAACAACAAAAGATTTTCCTTAGTGCTATAATTCATCAACCTCAGCAATTTGGATGCCTCTGCTTACATACAATAATTTCCTCCCTGTCAATCTGGAGGCAGAGAAACACACGAAGAAAATAAACGCATACCAAGAAAAAGAAAAAACAGTTAAAAACAGGTAAGATTTCCAGTTGGGAGTACAAGCTCTAGGGTGCAGGGCTTCTAGAGTTTCAGGGTTCATGAGCGGTCTGGAACTGTTCTGAAAACCACCGTTCTTATTCTCCACAGGCTGACTAGATGACAAGACTACATGATATTCCTCCATCCGTTCTTTCCTTCCATCGACTGATCAGCCATCCATCCATTCATCCCATAAGTGGTGTTCAGAGGCTCCACTGCTCTACCAAAGCATTGCACAATGAAAAGGGTTTCAGGGTCAGGTAGGTGGGGAACCACAAGGGTGTATGAGAACCGTATATACATCAACACTAGGATGTGGCAACAGATGAGCCTGGTTTGGCTCTGTCTAGTGCGACCTAGGTGCTGAGGCTGGAAGGAGTAGGAGAGGAGGGAGAAGAAGCTTCAAGAAGGAAAACTTCTGTGTGTGGGGGGAGGTCCAGAAAAGCCCTTCCTCTTTCCTCCTTCCTTCCTGCCCCACATCTTTCCTCAGATGAGGGAGAGGAAGGGAGCGTCTTGGGTCTGTGTGTGGGTGAAGAGGCTGAGAGTCCATGATGAGGGTACGATGTTGGGATAGCTTCATGAAGATATTTACTAAGATTTCTCTATTATGTTCGTCAATTCTCTTTTTCAAATCCACTTTTTCGTCACACACCTGGTACCATCTCTCCTTCACCTCTCCCCCTTTTCCCTCGTCTTCTTTCCCTCTCCTCTTCCTCTCCTGTATGGTGCTCCTCCACTCCCCCAGGGGCTCCGGGTCAGGTTCAGTCCTCCTCCAGACTCTCTGTCTTGATGTCGCTGGGGACTCCCCCCGTTCTGGACAGGGCCAGGATGGTGTGGTTGACTGCAGCCATCTCCACAGCCAAAGAGATGGGGTCCTGGTGGTCACTGTGGGCGGTTCCATCATCCTTGGGGAGGTGAAAATACAGCTGTCATTTCAATACAGCACCATCACAAATCAAGGCCTACTATCTATGTTTTGTTTTTTTAAATGAAGCTATTTTTGGATTATGATCCAATCCATCAAGTGTTTAGATTTATATAATATATCATATCACATCATGTTACATTTTAATGTCTTTATTTGTTAACGTTAACCAACTTGTTCTCTGACTGGCTGAATGGATGTTTCCGTCGCTATTTTAATGTGACATGTCTAATCAAGTCTGTGTGCATCAGTCTGTGTGTTACCTGTGTGGGAGATGTAGGCTCCAGTCTGAAGAAGCTGAAAGGTCTTGTCATAGGCCTCTTGTCAAAATAGGGAAGGTCACAGGCCTGCCAGAGGAATCACAACACACCCGCTCAATACCGGCCAACTCAGCACATGCTAATAATGTAGTCAGTCCTTTATGGCATGGGATGGGTATAGCTGAGTGGTAAAGTACTTGGCCACAAATCAAGAAATCGCAGGTTAAAATCCCCTGTGTCTCGCTTTGGGTAAAAGCGTCTGCTAAATGAACACATGACGTACATTGATGTGTTAAGCAGGCACGATCCAGAGCTACGGCGGGGGGGGGGGGGGGGGGTTGATTTCATCTGTAGTCAAATGCTTTACCACTGAGCTACATCTACAGTCATTTACTGCAGTGTTCATGTATTCCCATCCACCACCTGTGAGATCTGTTGATGGTGCGAGCGAGAGGTTTTACCTGTTCTGAGAAGTCGTTGCCGTCGACGTCGTCGCTGTTGGAGTGACCTCCGGGACTCTGCACGTCTATCCCATGACTCTCCAGGATTGTGGCTTCTTGGAGAAACAAGAGACTGTCAAGATCCGCATTAACGCTTTGGATAAAAGCGTCTGCTAAATGAATGAAATGTAAGGTATTTTAATTAACCAGAGTAGTTTACAACTCATGCTAGTGTTAAGCCTCTCCTGTAAATATTGGGGATATAAAGTCCCTCCAATTGGTCATCAACAACAACGAGCATGTCGGTAGGAACACTATGAGGTGCTTTCTGTGGTGAACCCTTTACTGTGAGCCCCGCCACATCTCCACGACGTACCTATGTTAGCCCGTCTCTTGATCTCCTTGCGTCGGTTGGCAAACCAGTTGTAGACTTTGAGGGAGGTGACTCTCTCCAGGTCGGACAGCTTCTTCCCTAGAAACCAGATGGGAAACAGACGATACAGAATCGCAAAAAACGGAGATTGGTCTTTAGTAGCCTCTTTTGATTGCAGTCTTCATATCCCCTTGTCCGAGAGGGCTGTGCTACCTGGCTTGAGAGGGCTGTGCTAGCTGGTTTGAGAGGGCTGTGCTAGCTGGTTTGAGGGCTGTGCTAGATGGTTTGAGAGGGCTGTGCTAGCTGGTTTGAGAGGGCTGTGCTTCCTAGTTTGAGAGGGCTGTGCTCCCTGGTTTGAGAGGGCTGCTCTGCTAGGTTTGAGAGGGCTGTGCTAGCTGGTTTGAGAGGGCTGTGCTACCTGGTTTCTGGATGACAGCGTTGCAGGCATTGGCGATCTCCTCTCTCTTGGCCTCATCTGGATACTGGTTCTCATTGAAGTAACTAAGGAAACAGAACAAGTCCACGTGGGAAAAGATTCAGTCGTAGGATGGTTTTCTATTTCATGCATTATGTAAATGAGTATGAAACATGACAGAATCTGGTCATGTTCATTACAATATCTAATAACCCCACTGAAGCAATTGTATTTACTCCTCATCCCATAGTTCTCTCCATGCATCCATCCATCCCTCACCTCTCCATGACAGCCAGACATTCCTTCCTCCAGGTGAAGCGGCTTCCTCTTCGCAGTCGGAAGCCTCCGGGGGCGGTGCTTATGGGGGGCGGGGTCTGCCTCCACTCCATCTCATCCAGAGCCAACGGGGCAGGGCGCATGTTTAGAGTGGCGCCTGGGAGAGCAAATCATAGAGCTATTTTACAGACGCACACGCACACTTAGAACATCTGCAGTTCAAGCACACACTAAGTATCTCTTTGTACAACCTCGAGCATAGAGATCTCTCTCAGGGGGACACCTCGTAAACAGATGTTATTTTTTATTTGATTTTTTCTGAAGTCTTTTTGTGAATTTGTTGTGAAGCTTGTGTGTAACTCTCTCACACCAGTAAAGACCTCCACAGAGACAAACATCTACTGGAGGTCAAATAATTCTCCGTTTGGGAGGTAGGGTTCCTGTTCAAGAGCAGGCATCAGATCCTGGGAGAGACTCTCAAGCAGCACCTCTGCAGTGACAGAGGTGTGTGAAGGACTAGTGAGGGCCGGACGCTGGGCAGAGCGCCTCCAGAAATAGTGCTTGGCTGATCCTGCTGCTGACGAGCTTGGCAGAGATCCACGAGGAGCAAGCAGCAGAGGACAAGGAGACAGCCGCTCGCTAAGAGAAGCCTTTCAGAATACGCACACTGGGGCTGAACTCTGAGACACACACACACTCTCTCTCTCTCTCTCTCTCTCTCTCTCACACACACACACACACAAAGACACACGCGCGCGGACGGACACAAGGACACTCTTACACACACACTCAAACATGTCATAGACAAAAACACACACATTCAGGCAGTGTGTTGAAAGCAGCTCTAGGGAAGGGTACCTGGGGTGGTCTTCTCCATCTGGTACCAGCGGTAGAAAGCCCTCTTCTTCTGCTCACTAAGGTCAGAGCCATGCTGCAACAGCCAATGAGAAATCCTGCTCTGGCTGATACCTGAAACAACAGCCAATCAGAGTGATTAGGGAGAGATTGTGAGTATGTGTGTGCATCTGTGTGTGTGTGTGTGTGTGTGTGTGTGTGTGATGCCCTACCGACCTGTGACCTGAGCCACCACAGCCTGTGAGATTCTCCTGTTCCCCAGGAAGGCCTTGATCTCCTCCTTTACAATACTGCTGTCCCTCCTGCAGGCACACACACACACACACACACACACTCGCAAATTACGATGGACACCAAAACACAAAGTTTGTTTTATCTACACATAGTCTCAAGGAAATGTATAGAAATAAGAGTTACTCGTATTTAAATATTTCTATTTTTAGAATCTGTCCTCACTATCGACCTGCTGCGACAGTAAGAAACAAGTCAACAAAAGCGAAAAGAAATCAGTTCAATCTTTGGGCTAGAATCCCACCCTCTCCATATTTCAGAGATAAAGCGCATCACGGCTTTTAACAACCACATCCATATCTCACACCATTTGCTGAGACTGCGGCTAAAATTAGTCTGCTCACAAAGCCTGCTTTTATCGACAGACACAACGCTAAATCAATGTAGCTCTGGCGCTGGCTGGCTGTGCGTGATACAGGACTGAGGGCGAGATGAAGGGTGTCAACAGGGGGGGAGGACAAGTTCACTTTAGATGGTACCAGTGTTAGGGGGAAGACAAGTTCACTTTAGATGGTACCAGTGTTAGGGGGAGGACAAGTTCACTTTAGATGGTACCAGTGTTAGGGGGAAGACAAGTTCACTTTAGATGGTACCAGTGTTAGGGGGAGGACAAGTTCACTTTAGATGGTACCAGTGTTAGGGGGAAGACAAGTTCACTTTAGATGGTACCAGTGTTAGGGGGAGGACAAGTTCACTTTAGATGGTACCAGTGTTAGGGGGAGGACAAGTTCACTTTAGATGGTACCAGTGTTAGGGGGAAGACAAGTTCACTTCAGATGGTACCAGTGTTAGGGGGAGGACAAGTTTACTTGTTTCTATAACTAATTGAATAGCCAAGACCAACCCCACCACCCTCCCCCTACCTGACCCCTACTTGGCCCTTTGACCCCATCACTGACCTCATGAGCTCCTCCACCTTGTCGTCGATGTCCAGATCCTCCTCTGTCGCCTCGAACCCGAACGCCCTTGCCGCCGCCGCGCTGTTCATTGGATACCTGGGCGGAGACAGCTTCCCATTGGGCGTGGCCGCCAGACTGTCCCGGCCAATCTGAGCCAAGGCGACCAGCGACACCGGGGATGGTAGAACAGACGGTGGGGGTGGTCCAGGGGGCGGCGAGGTGTCATAGCTGTTGCTAGGCGACGGAGACAGGCCTCCGTGGAACTGCGTCTGAGTAGAGGTGGACATGGTGGAGGACGGGCCGTTGCTACCGCTACTGTTGCCGCGGTCGTTACCATTGTTACAGGACAAGGAAGTGGAGGAGGTTGTTGTGGTGGTGGCAGCATTGTTGTTGTTATTGGTTGTCGTCGAGGTGTTGTTGTTGTTGTTGTTGGAGGCGGAGCTGCAGCTGTTGGCCCCGCCGACATAGGAGGTGCGGCGTCCGAACTTGTCCCCGTGCTCGCGGTCCAGCCGCTCCAGGGTGTCCAGGGCGTGCAGGATCTCCTGCTTGCTCATGCCGCTACGCCGCAACCGCTGAAGCAGGTCTATCTGCTCGATGGTGAAGCGCGGCTCTTCCGAGAAGTCACACATCCTGCCAGGGAGACGGACAGAGACGGAGAGAGAGAGAGAGAAGGGGAGATGGAAGAAGAGAGAGGGGGAGGGAACGAGGGTGAGAGTAGACAGAGAGGGGAGAGGGAGAGTGAAAGGAGGAAAGCAGAGAGGGGGGGTGGAGAGATTGAGGGGTGGCGTATGAGAGAAATTAAAAAACGAGAGGGGGAGGGAGAAAGACAGCGAGAGCAAGATTGTGTGAAAGAGAGGAAGATGAGAGGGTGGGGGGGAGAGAAATCAGCTATTTTAGGGAAACGACATGCAATAGAGTCACCTTGACAGCTAATGCTATCCTCACAATCTGCTGTGTGGATGGAGGAGTGCGATGAGAAATGCCACTGTCGGCCCTTCCAGCACTCCCCTCCAGCACTCCCCTCCATCGCTCCCCTCCAGCGCTCCCCTCCATCGCTCCCCTCCATCGCTCCCCTCCAGCGCTCCCCTCCAGCGCTCCCCTCCAGCGCTCCCCTCCAGCGCTCCCCTCCAGCGCTCCCCTCCATCGCTCCCCTCCATCGCTCCCCTCCATCGCTCCCCTCCATCGCTCCCCTCCAGCGCTCCCCTCCAGCGCTCCCCTCCAGCGCTCCCCTCCATCGCTCCCCTCCAGCGCTCCCCTCCATCGCTCCCCTCCAGCGCTCCCCTCCATCGCTCCCCTCCAGCGCTCCCCTCCATCGCTCCCCTCCAGCGCTCCCCTCCAGCGCTCCCCTCCATCGCTCCCCTCCATCGCTCCCCTCCAGCACTCCCCTCCATTGCTCCCCTCCAGCACCCCCCTCCAGCGCTCCCCTCCAGCACCCCCCTCCAGCGCTCCCCTCCAGCATGTTACACACTAGCACTTAGTCTAGCTCCTGATCAGATCAATGCGACTGAGATCAGACTGCAGCAGGGTTCCCATCTCTTCAGGCGTTGCTGGAGATGATTGGTCGATACATCCTACGCTACAGGCTGCATTACATCTCCCCTCAGGCTCGTGTTATACAGACCATAAGAACAGGAACTAGATTACAGGAACTACCTTCCAGGCTTTACATGTTTCCATGACCTGAGGAAAGGTGATCTGGCCCGTTTGGCGTTCTGCAGTGTCCTCCAGGTAATATGAAGCCAGCTGGTCCCTGTCTGTACACCTTTGGGTTAATGAACCATTTTTAACCAGTCCTTGTGTCACAGTTTGTTTTCGTTAGGCGACAGCAGTAGGAGCAATGCATTTCTGAGAGCAGGCTGTTACTGAGTAACAGACTCGGTTTAGGTTGGGTCAAGTTAAAATAGTAATGTCTCCCTGCCAACCGTTTGTCTGCTGGTGCTGAGTTTTTCACAGGACTATTGTAATTATTACCCATCATCGTTAACCCGGAGGCCAATTGTCCAGACATTTCACATCAACCATAAACTTGGGTTAACTAGTAAAGGTGGTTAACCTGAATAGGTACAGCATATGTTGTGTTTATCTGCAATACTCTTCTAATGTTTCCCATACATTGATTTATTTGAAATTACCCACAATTCACAGCGTTGTGACGTGAAACACAAGGGTTGCCAGGGGAAACCCGGTAGCGAGAGAAAAGTCCTGGTGTTGTGCCCCCAGCGGCACCCCAACCTTGACAAGGAAAGCGTCACATGTATGAAACTTACTCTGGTTACTCATACTAGTCCCCTCAATGTACTGTGAAAACAATTTGATGCTTACAGATCAGAAATTGCAGGGGGTGCATTTCAGGGCAAAGGCCAATGATTCTAACTGTATAGGCTATTGAGAGGTTTAGTATGAGTAACCTGAGTAAGATCCATGCATGTGACACTTTCCTAATCACACTGTCTTCTGTACTCGTCTGTCCCAGCGTGGCTGTGAAACTTTAGAAAGCGAGTGTCGGGACACTTTAGTACGAGAAGAACTAGACAGACATGCACTTACACACAAGCATACACCCACACCCGATGTAAAGCATGTCTGCCTCGGAGCACTGACGATAGATGGGCAGCAATCCCATGAAACGGATGATCACATCCTTCTTCTGAAATCTGGGCCACAGATCCAATACTTCAGAGCAGTGCTGTCCAAACCAGATGACACACGCTGATTTACATCACCAATGAGGTTTCTCTTTACACCATCAGCCCGCCTCAAAAAAGATTAGTGTAACACCTGAACGACATGAAACCATCGTAAATGGAAGAATTATATTTGCATATTCCTCTTGGACATTATTCACACGTAACTCAAATTTAACAATGTCAACATTATGTAGATTATTTCTCATCTTTGCTGAGACCTAAATAGCCATCTCTCTTATCAGAACTGTCTCTGGTACACATTTTGATCATTTGACATATCTACGGCTGCGTTAACGCGTGCATCAATGCAGCAGCATAGTTTTACATCTGCGGAACGCCCTTTCTGCGGCCCTACAGGCGTACAGTAGCTAGCGTTTCTGCTTTCTTACCTAAATATTGTCACTGGGAGTCATATAGCTAATGGTACAATATCGTTTGCTAACTAGCTAGACAGTTCATTGTATATGTCAGACTATAATTTTGCTTTGTCCTGATGATACAAAATACATTGAATTCCCAGTATGAGTCCAGCATGCATGAATGCATTGCCACATCCTCTTTTATCCTAACGTTTGACTAGCCTGTGCTAGTTACAATTCAAACACGTATAATCGGCGAACACTTTGTTCTAACTTGTTAGCAATTGTCTCATCCATACACAACTTCTTTAGTTCAAATTACGATTTAACAGGTCTGATGTACAGTCAGTTATCTAGCAAATTGCTCTACAGTCCGTAGGCTTTGAGTGGGTCACTATTCTGAAACGGAGCAACCCAGAACAAGATCGGAAATACAGTATAGCTGCCAAAACTCAAATGTAATGTAGACTAGGCTGCGCGTGAATCACTAAGCAAGCTAAAGACTTGTCTAGATTTTGCATTTTACATATATTTTCATTTGTAACACACGTCTATCTAGTTTTCTGCAAATGTTCCATAGAAAGGCCACTTCCAAGAAGATAACCCGAGTCCCCGAAATGTTGACAAATTCAGCTATATATCTAGCTAACGTTAGCCAACCAAAATATCAGACTTTCTTACCTTATGAATCTCGACGTCTCCGCTGTACTCCTGACATTAAATATTACAGCACCACAATTATTTTGTGGACAATGTCAATGTTCAACAGTAAACATCGATCGACGAAAAGAGCACGCCCAGCCCTGCTAGCTTGCAGGCTACTTGATTTGAATCAGAGGACAACTATTTTGCCTTTGTTTGATTGACACAGCCATATTTACACTAACACCTCTGAAATGGGTGGGATATGCGTGCTGGGATATGTAGTTTACAGTACAGCACAGACGAAAGTTACTCATTTATATTGTTTTGCCCAAAAAACTACAAGACAACTGATTAAAGGGGACTACCGGATTGTTCTTAACTCATCATGTAATTACTATCACAATAGGTTAACAAAAAAAACGAATTTAAATAATTGAAATACATTTTCTTAGAGCTCCACTCCCGAAACATTCAAGTTTAGATAAATGTCTCCAAGAAACCAGAACTTCTGGGCACATTATTTGCTATGATTATTTGTCATGATTATTTGTCATCACAACTTCCGGACTGTAACGATAAAGTTTTTTTTAAACGTGTTACGTCATTTCCTAGTGGAGACAGCTGATGCAAACGCTCAGCTGCTTGGCTTGATACATTACTAAATCGTCGAAATAGTTAATATTTACTTATAGTAATATACTAGTTACACGCAATAATGCATATAAGAATAGCTGAATTATGTTTTCTCTTGCATACCATGTTGGTTTTGGCGTGGTGTTTCAATGACATGGAAACGGGGCCTGTGGGGCTAGCTGTTCAGGCGAATGGGGATCGCTTCAAAATCGAGGGTCGGGCTATAGTTCCTGGAGTAAAAACTCAAGACTGGATTTCGACAGCTCGAGTTCTTGTGGAAGGCGAGGAGTATGTGGGCTTTTTGAGGTAATATAACGTCTGTAATACGCATATTTGTATTGTTTACAGTAATGGAAAGCTACGTGCTGCTTGACGTTTTGCCAACTACAGTAGGCTAGCAGGCCTATTACATTATCCCGGTCACTTCTTCCCTATCAGTCAATTCTACTCAAAAACGAGTAAGCTGATTGTTTCTTGTACATTAATTGCTTTTTACTTTGCAATGTTTTATAATTCACAAACGTTTCTAGCTAGCTAAAATACGTTGTATGTATGTAATATTGTTGTAAACATATACGTAAGCTAGCCTGTCACATTGACACCGCTTGTAAAATCCCTGTAGAACTATAGAGGTCGCCTGCGTCAAGGGTTTAAATTAACTATGACCAATACCAAACTATGACCAATACCTACAACAAACATTCACATGTCACACAGAAATTTTCTGAAGAATGTATCTGGAATTTGAATGCAGCCCTTCTCTGCTCATCAGTCTGTGTACGTCCCTGTTTGTTTTTTACAGAATGGATGGAGGCTTCGTTGTAAACGATGTTCCTTCGGGATCATATGTCGTTGAGGTCATCTCACCCGGATATAAGTTTGAGCCAGTCCGAGTAGACATAACATCCAAAGGCAAAATGAGGTATTAAACTTAAAGAGGTTTTCATGATGGATGTTTGTTGGTGTAAGGGACATTCACCCTGAACTAAAAATGCTACCCCTGTTTTTCTCCTTCATCCCATCCTTTTAAATCTCTTCATAGGGCACGTCTTGTGAACTACATCAAGACTTCAGAGGTGATCCGCCAGCCGTATCCTCTTCAGATCAGGTCTCCAGGCCCTCATACCTACTTCATGAAGAGGGAGACCTGGGGGTGGACAGACTTCCTCATGAACCCCATGGTGAGATTGTGATGCCCACAAACCTGCAATCCTCTCCTGCTTTGGTGTTGCTTAGATACGTAGTAAGATGGGTGGGCACAACGTGATGACGAGGGGGGGGGGGGGGTGATAAAGGTCAGGAGAAGACTCACGAATGCTGTTTGTTTGTCCATGTCCCCCCTCAGGTAATGATGATGGTCCTGCCTCTGTTGATCATAGTCCTGCTGCCCAAGGTTGTGAACACCAACGACCCTGAGATGAGAAAGGTAAAAGAAAAAACTTCCTGGTCACTGTCCCTATAACGAGGCATTCCGAGTATATTTCAGGGTGTTACAATTAGTAGATCCTTTTAGTTGACAGCATATCTCCAAGCGAGAGGTATCCCTTCTGATAGAGGTCCTTTGACCACAGTGTTGTGGCATGCTTACCCACTCATAGTTTGACCCTTATTGCCCTTTATCTTTCAGGAAATGGAGCAGTCCATGAACATGCTGAACCCCAACCCTGAGCTTCCAGATGTCTCTGAGTTCATGACCAAGCTGTTCTCGGGCTCCAAGGGCTCTGGGAAACCAGGGGGGGGCAGCAAGAGCAGCAGCAGAGCTGCGGTGAAGAGGAGGTAGTGACACCCACTCAGACCTGGTCTGAAGAGCTGCGGTATCCCGCCATGGAAGCAAGATTTTTAAGAGTTGTCTGTTGTACAGTTTTCCCCACCTTCTTTGAGAGTCCCTTTTTTTCCGGAAGTCTTGCAAAATAACATGGGAAGGAAAGCTGTCTTTTTTTTCTTTTTTTGCACTGCACTGTTATAACCTTTCGATTCGACCTGAAAGATTTTACACTTTCTTTTGATGTTTGTAACTGTCATTCTGTTATGCCTGCTTGGTTGTTCTCATACCTCTCATTCAGGTACTTTATCGCCCAACTTACTGTCGCTAACTCTCTGGTGTGTACTCTTACTAACTGCTGCTGTATCTCAGAATCATATGTCAAGTCTACTTCCACTACTTGAATGAGAGCTTATATAAACTATTGAGATTTTTTTTTTGTTGAGTAAATACGACTGTGAATGAATCAGATGGATTGAATTTTAATTCTAATAAAATTAAAAAAACAGACTTATTTAAATACCAAGGTTAATAAATTGTGATAAGAGCTTATGCTTGTATAATTTTTGTGTCCTTGGGATTAATGGATAGGACTAGCCTTGATTTATTATGGGATGTATTTGGGGGCCGTAGATGGCAGTACGCTCCACATTGTATACGTAGAGGAGCTGATCGCTGTGCAATACATTGTGATCGTTAAAAGTCTACATCTAGGCCCTAATACTTACATTACATTTATGCATTTAGCAGACACTTTTATCCAAAGCGACTTCCAAGAGAGCTTTACAAAAGAGCATAGGTCACTGATCATAACAATGAGATAGCCACAAACATTGCAAGCAGCCAAAACATGAAGCATGCGTTGTGGAAAAATTATAATACTTGACTTAGATGGCATAGTAGTGTATAGCTAAGAATACATTCAGTTTGCTAACTGCCTCGCATATCATACAAATAATTAGTCCTGCAATAATTTTCACTATATGTCCGCCGAACACAATGTTTTCCTTTGCATTCTTCCCGAAACACAGGATTTGTGACATGGTTAGGGACTTCAGTTCAGCTTTGGTCATATTTCCAGCCAAGGGAACCCATATCAGATTCCTCCAACTTTTACCTTTACTACTGTTGCTGTGTAAGAATATTACATATTTTTTTAGGCCAAACTTGCTATAGTTGTCTACAAAGTACAGTTCACAATGGCTCTGAATGCAGAGCCCCCCCCCATACACACCTGTGGCTCAGTAGACAATGGAGTGCTGACATGGAAACTTCTAAAGCACTCCACATATTTATAGAGCTGACAGTATCTGAGAAACGGCTGGCAGTGCCCTGTGCCCTAACTAGACACAGGTTCTTCAGCACATTGTAAAACACTCACACACACACATTCTGACACACACTTGCAGCCCTGGGTACGGCATAGAAACAGAAACCTGTGGATTCATTGTCATGTATTTCAAATACTTGTAAACCCCCCAAAACTGTAATTGATAAATATTACATTCAATTCACTTTTAATCCTGAAGGAAATTCAAGAAACCAAGACAGATATACTATTGCTTGTTGTTTAATAGGAATTACAGCACTGGGTTTATATTGAAGGATTTTACACAATCATGTTTGAAGAATACACAGCAGCAGATATAACGCCTGCAGTCTTTGCCAGACAACTATTAGTCTTTGTCATGATATACAGTGAGAAATGCTCTTCAATATGGAGAATATTCCTATCGAAATTCCTGATTAACAGGCCTATCAACATGCTGTCTGTTCTCTGTCAGCACCTGTTTCTGCAGGCATGTGGCACACTACCACGTACTACATAGTGAGAAGAGGAAGACAGACAATACAATTACCCCACAGTCAAGTCTTGATTTCCCCTCTGCGCCAGCCACTTAGGTAATGTGTAACAGGTATGGAGTTAAGAGTAGTGAAATATTAGAAGGTTTAACACATGCATTTAGAGGGGCCTCTTGACAACAACAGGTGTGAACATATCCCGCAGAGAGCAACTGTTGCTTGTCATGAAAATGGAACAAATGTAGGCAGGTATTACGTATCAGGTCAGAAAAAGTAGTCACTCTAAAACACTCTATGCTTGATTTAGGCTTTCATTGAAAATGTGCCGATCTTCAAATTTTCTGTAATAGAGAAACCAAGTGAGAAATGAATCACTCGTGTCCGAAGGTAGAGTAAATGATGAGAAAGCATTTGTGGTTAGCAGCTGTTTTGCTGTCCATTAGAGCTGATGGTTCAGTTGACCAGGGTAGGCCAAGGAGGTGGGCAGCTGTCAGACACCAACATACAAGGCCTGTCTGTCTTACATAGCCTTATAAGGATGAGGGCCATTCAAAATACACAAACCTTTGAAGACAGATACCACTTATCCTGATAAAGACCTGGAGATGAAGATTTGGGGTTACCAAGAGGCATACCCTTTCACATATTACAACTATCTCTGTATGATAAAACAGGCCTAGTGAGTAAAACAAATGTGTACGTGGCACATACAGATAAGAGCTGGATACTCTAGAAAAGAGCAGAATTCCTCCCACGTCCACTCTGCTATGTCTGATTGACTGGGGTTGTGTCCAGGGGAATCCTGAAGGGCCGAGTCCACCAGCCATCTTTGCTGCTGTGAAATAAACTCTATATATAGAGGCATCCCAGCAGCCAGCGGGACTGCACCGAGTTAAAAAATGCTCACACATAATCCGAGTGTGGCACCTCTTAGTGGAACACAGGTTCAGTGAATGCCTGTAATACCTTTTTGCTTGAAGTCATTCTCCCAAAATGGGACATGCACACATAGACACACACAATGGCAGCCCTAGAATGTTAGACATGAGCTGACCAGACTGATACTGAGTTTGTTCCATGACACCATTTTGAAGAAATTCCTTGTTGATCTTAAATCATAATAACTGAATTTTCTCAGGATTGTTAGAAATCGGTTTCTTAGAATGGAAATGTAATGGAAAGTAAGTTTGGCAACTCCCTTTGAGGTAAAGCTTCAAATGGAGTATTTCACTATCTTGATTGTTGAAGGTGGCTGTGTGGGGGTGGTGGTGGGGTCTTGAAGGCTCAGACTCAATATAGAAAAAAGGCTTCTGTTTCCTGATAGGGTACAATACAGGAGCCGGGGGTGCAGGGAGCGAGGTGGCGAATAAGGAGTTAGGGCAGCGGACTCTCCACCCTGGCTCTGCAGCGCTGTACAGTCAGTGACACCTGTCACCCACCATGACCCTAAAAGGAGAGAGCAGAGCCAATCAGAGCCCAGCTCCTGCCAGGACAGCCACAGGCTGTCCCTGAGGTCTGTCGAGTGGAGGAGGGTCTCGACACTGACACTTGCCCCCTCCACCCCCTCCCCACCTTCCAGCCCTCCTCCAATCTACCACCCTACTTCTCACCACCCCACCTCTTCTTTCTTCCTACCCTCCTCCAATCTACCAATCTCCTTCTCCCACCCCACTCCTCCCTTCTTCCACTCCTCCCCCAGTCTACCACCCTCTTTCTCCCCCCCCCCCCCCCCCCCCCCCACACACACCTCATCTTCCCCTCTCAGTCTCTCAGCTGTCTGGCATGTTTCGGACTCTCTTCCGCTCCGACATGCCAGAGAGCTGGCAGACCAACATAGGCACTTTTCCATAAGCTATGCAGAGTGTCCCACGAACTACTCCTTAACAAGCCCCACCATAAGGGTTCTAGTGTTACAGATACAATCCTCTGGTCCCCAATCCCAACCCCCGTAACACAACTTGGTCACATTAGCACGCGAGGACAGTTAGACTAAATTGAAGAGAGATGATTAGTATCCATGAATTCTGATCACTATGCATACAGTCTTTATTGTTGTCTGATGAAAGGTTCATACAGTTCATGCAGTTACCAAAATGTAAACAAACAAGAAAAATGGAAGCAGATCATTTCTGTCACTTCCTCATTTTACACATGGAACACATGGAACCCTTTCTGTCATCAGCTTCCTACTAATTTTATCACATCTTCACAATGCCCTCGACAGGTTCCATGAAAGATTGAATGTGGTCAGAGCCTATAGGAGAGACTGGGCTCACACCGGAGCCAGATCTCTCCCAGGCACTGACTGCAGTTCCTTGATCATGAAGAATAATGTCAAGATGGCAGGGTATTTTTTCACATCATATTTCAGTCCACTTATCCATATTTTACGCCACCCTCCCTCCCCAATAATCAAACCTCCGCTCTACTGCCAACCCTTTATTTTTGTCCTGGGGCGGGACCGCCGTCTCCAAGGAAACATTGCTCCATTTTAGCGGCATAGCGTCCCCTCACAGCGGACCTGACACAGGATACACTTCTACGTGAACCATTTTTTAGCAGCTCTTATTTGGGCTTGTGTGATCTTCTGAGCCCGCCCCCAGGCCCCCGGCCCCCCGGTCCTGGAACGGAGGGGCATATTTAAGGAGCACCCCTCACCCTCGCCCTTTGTCCCAGTGGAAACTCCAGTCTTGCAGTACAACTTGGTGAGTGTCTATACCTCTGTCACAACAGCTGCCTGCCACTTGTTTTCTCTTTGGACTATGACAGACAGGAGACTGACAGGATGTTTTCTGTGCTATGATCCAAACTTTGTCAGCTACTCAGCAACTATTTTGTCATAGTGTTAACATTTTACAAGCGAAACGACAGATTTATCCTACAGTAGCGTGTTTCATAGATTTATTTATTTTTAAACAAGAAGCTAGTCTTGAAACTTGCCACGGATGCTTACTCTTTCAGTGTTGTAGTTAGGCCAGGCAGGGAATCATTGAGGGATGGAAGAGATGTCAGGCCAGAGGAGGATAGAGAGAAGAGTGTGTGGAGGACAGAGTTGGCTTGTTGTTTGTGACTGACAGCTCTTCTTGGCTGTACATGTGTGAAAGTCACCTGCAGTCTGAGGATAGGAGAGAAGAGCAGAGCGGACGCTCAGGAGTTCCAGGCCTGCAGCTCTCATCATCCCAGCACAGGGCAGCCACAGCCTGGAGAAAGGAGGGTTCAGGGGGGGGGGAGGCTGCAGGAAGCTGGAGATGCTGTAGGGGCTTGGGGGAATAGGAGGGCTGGTGAACCGAGGAGCCAGGAGAGACTACAGATGCAGAAGTGTGAGGCTCGAGAGACTGGACAGCTAGAGAGTCAGGAGAGAGGACAGTTGTCAGCAGCAGAAACAAGCCAGAGAGGCTGAATGCGCTGAGAAAGGCTCAAGAAGGGCCAGAGTCGAGGAGGACGGGAAGGATTGCAGCACATGCTCCAGGGCCACACACAGGAGTTACTATGTGGTGACAGCTGTGTCCCCACTGTCACTTGTCAAAAGACAAGCTTCTTCAGCTGTGAATGAGCTCTGGTTCAGATAGGGGGTGGGGGAGAAGGAGGAGGGGGCTGGGAGATCAGGGAAGAAGGAGAGGATGAGGTGGGGGGGGGGGGGGGGGGGGTAGAGTTTTGTCTGGCTGACGCTTAGAATGACAAGGGCCAGGGCTTAAAATAGCTTGGTGGTGTGAGGGCTTCTACTATGCCCCTTTTTGGCTTTACATGAGAGGGTGGAGAGAAAGGCGGAGGTGATAGAGGTGGGGGTTCTGTTCCATTCAAACTGGTTAGGTTACTTTTTCATTTTTTTCACTCATGTTAATTTCCTTCATAAGATATAGTTGTCCTAAAGAACAAAACAATAATAATCACTTATTCAACAGATTTCATGTGTAGATGTAAATAACCAATAATTTTGTATTGAAATCAGTGACAAAGTTAACTGAGATTAGAGGCTTAATTTGGTGGGAACGTTCAAGCCGTCTTTTCAGAACAAGATTAGAACTAGACTTCATGGAAGACTGCTGTCGCTACGTAAAGAGTGCAGTGGCCAAACTCTAACCGGCGTCGCTCTTCTCCTCCAACAGAAGGCCACCCAACACAAGACCAATCATGTGTGACGACGATGAGACTACCGCACTCGTGTGCGACAACGGCTCTGGGCTTGTCAAGGCTGGGTTCGCCGGTGATGATGCTCCCCGTGCTGTATTCCCATCCATCGTTGGACGCCCCCGTCACCAGGTACGCAACTTGTAAATATTTTGTATCTCCGTCACTTCAGTTTTTAGTTCTTAATGACCTAAACGACATAATGAAGTTATGCAAGTACATTTGACGGAGAACGAACGACAATTCCACGTGTAAACTTGAAGGATGCTTGTGCGAAAATGCGGTGCCTGACCCATTCTTCCTGTCTACAGGGTGTGATGGTGGGTATGGGTCAGAAGGACAGCTACGTAGGAGACGAGGCTCAGAGCAAGAGAGGTATCCTGACTCTTAAGTACCCCATCGAGCATGGCATCATCACCAACTGGGACGATATGGAGAAGGTGGGTAGCTTAATAGAAGCAGCACGCAAATAGGCTAGGCTATAGTATATATATAGTAACTACTGGTAAATATAGTATTTGGTATCAAGATGATACGTGGATCATAAGGAATGTCCTTTAACATGCAATGATGCCAAAATATAGACTATCTGAACACAATTATCCACACAAAGAACCAACTATTTAGTAACAACAAAAAAGTGAACGTTTATATGTAGAAAAAGTAATCAGGAGATTTAGACAGCTTTATGATCTCACTACATTAGTAGTTATTCCTCGTGAGTTCTGCACGCTATAGTGCTCTAACCAATTCTTCCCGTCCCCCTCTCCTGGTCAGATCTGGCATCACACCTTCTACAACGAGCTGCGTGTAGCCCCCGAGGAGCACCCCACCCTGCTCACTGAAGCCCCCCTGAACCCCAAGGCCAACAGGGAGAAGATGACACAGGTGAGTGTACCTCACCACAGGACCCATCGTTAATCGATTACAATATGGATATAGTTATGTGTAAGTATTTTGTTTGCCAGGGCTTTAACGGTGTTTTGCTTTGGTCTATAATATGCCTCCTTTCTCCATCTCCTCTTAGATCATGTTTGAGACCTTCAACGTCCCCGCCATGTATGTGGCCATCCAGGCTGTGCTGTCCCTGTACGCCTCCGGTCGTACCACTGGTGAGTCCCCGTAGTACTTACGCTCACTGGACGCCATAGTAGGCCATAGCCATACTAGCCTACAACACACAGCATAAGCCAATACATAAACATAATAGGCCTAGTTTGATGTCACCCTAGTATGACATTTCATAACTTTTCCATCTATTGAACTATTTTAAATTGAAATTTAATATATTGAACCCATAATATATTTTTAGTAAACATATCACATTTTGTAACCTACAGACCTACACTTATAGACACCGTAGACCTGTTTTAAAGCATGACGTGCATCCATGTGACATCAACACTGTTTGCAGCGGCTGTCTGTTTTCCGTGCCTCCACTTACCATCTGTGTTTGCCTCCGACAGGTATTGTGCTGGACTCCGGTGATGGTGTGACCCACAACGTCCCCATCTATGAGGGTTACGCTCTTCCCCACGCCATCATGCGTCTGGATCTGGCCGGTCGCGACCTGACTGACTACCTGATGAAGATCCTGACTGAGCGTGGCTACTCTTTCGTGACCACCGGTAAAAAGCCCACCACGACAGACATAGCTATACAACACCATAACATCATTGTTTGTTTAGTAGTTTATCGTGTGGCAATGTGTTAACACGGAGAGACCCTGCTGTTGTGTAATTTGAGTGAGTAACGCAGTGCGTAATAGAAAGACGGCCCTACTAACAAAGTTTCTGTTTACGTTGGACTTGCTCTCGCGCTGACTCTGTGAACTTGCCCCCTTACAGCTGAGCGTGAGATCGTGCGTGACATCAAGGAGAAGCTGTGCTACGTCGCCCTGGACTTCGAGAATGAGATGGCCACCGCCGCCTCCTCCTCTTCCCTGGAGAAGAGCTACGAGCTGCCCGACGGACAGGTCATCACCATTGGCAACGAGCGTTTCCGCTGCCCCGAGACCCTCTTCCAGCCTTCCTTCATTGGTGCGTTCACCTATAGTTTTCATTTTAGATTAGCCTACTTCTAGAGAGTACCAAACTTTCATAGTTATACAGGGAAAATACCCAATGAGTCCTTATTACTCCATGCTCTACTGCTCCCTAGTGCCCAACTGAAAACCTCACACTCACATAAACGCATAGCCTACCAAATATGTCTCTGCATTCAAACATTTTAACTCGCGATACATTTTCGCTTAGGCTATTTACGAATTTCAGTGTACTGATTCACGTTGCGGATTCAATTTGGTGTTTATGGCGTGGAGTGAACGCACGCTGTTGGGCATCCAAGTGACTTTGCTCCTCTCACCTGCACAGGAATGGAATCTGCCGGTATCCATGAGACAGCCTACAACAGCATCATGAAGTGCGACATTGACATCCGTAAGGACCTGTACGCCAACAATGTGCTGTCCGGCGGTACCACCATGTACCCTGGTATTGCTGACCGTATGCAGAAGGAGATCACCGCTCTGGCCCCCAGCACAATGAAGATCAAGGTGAGAACCAGCAACATCAAATTCAATTCAAATAAATTTACGTCAGATTTACACGTTTGTCCACTGATATAAAGCAAGAGGTTATGGTTCAGGCCAACGTTTGACGCATTTTCTCTTCTCCCTTTCCCAGATCATTGCTCCCCCTGAGCGTAAGTACTCCGTCTGGATCGGTGGTTCCATCCTGGCTTCCCTGTCCACCTTCCAGCAGATGTGGATCAGCAAGCAGGAGTACGACGAGGCAGGCCCCTCCATCGTCCACAGGAAGTGCTTCTAAATCCAACATCACTACAACCACATCCACTCCTCTGTCTGCATTTGTACTGTGCCGTTTACTGTATATACATGTACTGTTGTAATAAAAATAGTTGCCTGTAACAGTAAGCAAGGGGTTTTCTGGTGTCTGCCTTAGTTTTTTTAGAAGCTAATCTATTGAATGCCTTGAGTTTTAATGACAAAATAGAATAGCACATTTTTAAGACAAAATAGTATAACGACAAGATTGTATAAAGTGTGAGTAAAATATAGTCTATCAAATCCTTGATATAGCCTAAGTCTGACTGGAACACACTGTATACAGTATGTATGGCGGGAGTATGGTACTAGCACTCGGGAACAGCTTGACCTTTCACAAAGCCTTCAATTATGAAACTCCTTGGCCAATTAGTGACGCATCAAACACCTGCTGAACACTGGCTACGCGACTCGAGCTGTTGATGAAGCCAGATAAATAGTGTTGCTCAAGCGAACGCCCATGACAATTTGCATGATAAAACATTACGCTACACCTTGAGTGATATAGAAACATGAAGATTAAGGAACATAACGTCATTCCCGTTTCTGTATCTCATTACCTTCATGTTGTTCATGGAATCAAATTAAAGACCATTCGGAGAGAAAAAGAAAAAAAAGTTGCATGGGGCGTAAAGGTTTTTGGAGTATCGCTGGAATGTTTACCGCAGTGTTCCATTGCTGAGGATATTATCGTACCACGGCAAGTAGGCTATAATTGACCTTGTTTCATAATGAAATCTCATTGCGTTTCACATTTCTACAAAATTTATCGAATTGTCGACGGTGTTTTATATCAGCTTTTTGGTGGACGCTTGCATGCACCTATCGGAACATATCTGCACTGTGGGACTATTCAGGAAATCTGGCTCTGTGCTTCGTCAGAGAGCCCTAAGGGTCAGTGTGTTTCATTTTCTTTGTTTATGCCACAAGCAAAACTACCAATTTGTAGGCAGAGGATCGTTGACCGTTTCAAACTGGCTGTCTATTTCAGGCCAGGTTAAATCGTGGCGAGGCCTGTCTATCCACAGCCTTCCCCTGTGATGTAGCCTGCCTCCTGAAACAGTTCTGCCGGGAGCTGCCCAAGCCCTTGTTCCCCTCCGACCTCCAAGCAGCCTTGCTCAAAGCCCAGCGACTGCCCTCTGTCTCGGAGAGAACTTCTGCCATTCAGCTGCTGTCCTGCCTCCTGCCAAAGAGAAACCTTTCCTTTCTGCGCTACATCCTCAACTTCCTGTCCAGGGTTTCCCAGAGGTGCGTGCTGAAACTATACATAAGCTGGAGAACGTTGGCTCTGGGGATTAGCTCGGGGCTCCTGTGGTTTCCACGGGGTTGAAGTCACCTACTGCGCCACATTCCGATGTAACAGACTCCGCCCTTCTGACATGTCGTCATCTTCAGATGCAGTGAGAACCAGATGACCTGCAGTAACCTGGCGTTGATCTTTGCTCCATGCCTGATGTCGCTGTGTAACACAGCAGACGAGCTGGACAGATCCATTCACCTGAAAACAGAGGTGGTGCTATCTCTAATAGAGAATGCCTACACATTTGGTATGGGCCTCACTCCTCTTTATATGTTACAGTTACTGCATCTAAGGGGGTGGGATGGGTCAGGGGTGAGGCATTTGATTGAAGATCATGAGGTCTTAGGTTCACATTTTTTTCTATATGTTAGATTTGGATAAAAGTGTATGGTAAATAAATACATTATGTAAAGAAAGTGGTGGGGTGTTGATGATGATGATGATGATGATGAAGAGGGATACATGCCATCTCTGTATGCAGGTGTTATCCCTGAGTTCATATTGAAGAGTGTTCCTGTTCTGTTATACTTGGAGGAGAAGACTCACTCTGAGAGAAGCACAGTCTTGGAAGGTACTGAAAACCAGACGCACAGTCCTCAACATGGCTTAGTTCAGGATCTGGATGAGAGGCCGTCCTCTGCCTCGGGTCTGGATGAGAGGCCGTCCTCTGCCTCGGGTCTGGATGAGAGGCCGTCCTCTGCCTCGGGTCTGGATGAGAGGCCGTCCTCTGCCTCGGGTCTGGATGAGAGGCCGTCCTCTGCCTCGGGTCTGGATGAGAGGCCGTCCTCTGCCTCGGGTCTGGATGAGAGGCCGTCCTCTGCCTCGGGTCTGGATGAGAGGCCGTCCTCTGCCTCGGGTCTGGATGAGAGGTCGACTCCTCGGAGGAAGCCATCTCTCAGGAGAAGCCTGGGGATGGAGACCTTCCCTAGTGTTCTCGCCTTCAGGTGCAACACTCTGCACACAGGTAGGAACAAGATATACAGTTTGTGATGTTTTGGCTTTTGTCCTTTTTTTATGTGATTGCTTTTATAACATGTATCTTCATCTGGAGCTCATAAACCCTGGAGTCACACAGCGTCTTTGAGCAAATCCCCTTTGAACAGCCACAGGGAGGAACAGATAACACGGTTCAAGCCAAGGCAAGGTAAACATTCAGCTCTGTGTGTTGTGGTGTGGGAGGAGGCAGGTATTAATACCATTATTGTTTGATTTTCGCTCTGGCAGGACAGAGTCTGAGAACACGGCTATTTCACCTCTGAACTGACCAGAGTAGAGGGGGATGGTGACTGGCCATCTGTGCTCTCAATGGGACACCATGGAGAAGACAATCTGCTATGTAGTGCCATCTTTGCAGCCACAGACCATTGTGACGCTGAACTGTATTTTATTTGGTCTTGCACATGGTCAGATGTTTTATATACATAATATTTATCAACTTTATTTTCCCCTGTGTAAGATGTTTACTCCAAGGTGAAAGTTTACAAAATATATCAATAAATATTTTACGTTTTCAAAATCACATTCATGTCATTTGAACAGTTTAGCAAATGGTGTAGTCCCACCTTCATACGTTGCAGCGTGTACAGAACGTTCCCCGCAATTTGTACTACAAGCTTCCTTCATAGGCCTACACTTAATTTCCGGTTCTGATCGTCCTTGTCCGTCAACCAATCAGTACGAAGGAGAAGTGAGTGAGTGGGTGTCTGTGCCTTGGCAACCGCTAATGGTCTGTATAACTAGGATCAGCATCCTCTAGCTTCACAAGCTTCCCGCATCCAGACGACACGGTAGGAAAAATATTAATCTCGGCAAATACAGCACTCATGAAATGTATGTAATACGCTCCAGTAGATATGCTTTATTGTACATATTCAATAAGTCGATTGGACCTATCTTGGATGGTGACAGTGGCCTATGTTTGTCTCTGACTAAACGTGCATGAATGGCGCACCTTTATTTTTGTTTCCATTGCTCATAATACGTAGTGGCAAATCTTTTACTATGAGGTGGGATGTTAATATCTACAGCAGCCACTGAATCATTTGCGCTGAATTTACGCATCTGTTGTTTATATGCCCCCGAATATAGTAGGCTATTATTGTTATTATTATTAGGCTATTATTATTGTAGCCTATATTTAGCATATATCATTAATATAAGGCTATACAGCAAAGATTTTTTTAAGGAAGTAAATCATTCTACACAAATGACGCTCAACTGAAGTCTTGTCCTTGTTTGTATGTTTACAGTCGAAATTTGAAATGGTCTCGGCGGTCAGGTTAAGTCGGACAACGCTTCTGGCGGTCCTAGTATGTATGACGGGATTGACATCGGGGCGCAACACCCGCACGGCGGACCAGGTGTCTGAAGCCGACATCCAACGCCTCCTCCACGGTGTGATGGAGCAACTGGGCATCGCTCGGCCGAGGGTCGAGTACCCTGCTCACCAAGCTACCAACATCGTCGGCCCTCAGAGCATCCAAGGTGGGTCTTTTGATTAGCTGAAAACATGTTCAAATGTCCATGGTTCACGCAAGTTCTTAATTTATATTCCACCAGGTGGCGCTCATGAGGGGCTGCAGCACTTGGGTCCCTACGGAAACATCCCCAATATTGTAGCAGAGCTGACAGGAGACAACATCCCTAAAGACTTCACTGAGGATCATGGGTACCCTGACCCTCCCAACCCCTGCCCACTGGGAAAGACAGGTGGGCTAATGGAGTCACTCATTTTCAAAGCTATTAAAGCTAAATCATAAGAACAACTCTGTGAACCTTGTTGCTTATAAAGATGCTTGTTGTATCTGGATACAGTTGAAGATGGATGCATGGAGAACTCCCCTGATACGGCAGAGTTTAGCAGAGACTTCCAGAAGCACCAGAACCTGTTTGACCCAGAGCATGACTACCCTGCTCTGGCCAAGTGGGTGAGTAGAAACAAAGAAAGTAGGGAATTCTTAAACGACAACAAAAAGTGTTTTAATTTATTGGTATTCCCTTCAACTTGGTAGGTTGATTAGACAGATCCAAAGGATGTCACCAGTTGTTTTCTGAAAAGGAATTAAATCACTTTAACAGTTGTTAAAGTTATAGGTATTTGCTGTTAAACAGTGGAAATGATTTGTCTGCATTGATATTTTTGTTTTCTCCTTTAGAACAAGGAGCTGTTGTACCAGAAACTGAAAGGTGGCCCAAACAGAAGAAAAAGGGTATAGTGCTTTTTACCTTTTCCTGTTTGCTTCAGTTGAGTAGTTGAAACATACCTAAACCACCACTGTACTTTTAAACTATAGATATGAAGACAAATGAAAGTCTGAATAGTTTAATATCTATCAACTCTGCAAAAACAGAAATGGATCTTGATCAAACCGACATCACTGTATGCTCAGAAATGTCACCAAATGTTGACACCGTTGTTAAGGGTGGTTGGGTGAATAACTGTGTGTAAGTTTTCCCTCATGTTCGATGTTGAATTGAAAATGAAAAACCTTCTCGGATGACTTTGACTTCTGAAAGTATCTTTTTGTCCCTGTGTGTAGAGCACCAACCCTTACCTGATGGGACAGCGGCTGGACAAAGTGGTTGCCAAGAAGTCAGTTCCCCACTTTCCTGAGGAGGAGGGCGAGAACACTGCCATGAAAACAACCCCTAGCAAGACCACAACCCGAAAGCTCCTTTAGAGCCCACTCACCTTACCTTAAGCACTTTGAGCTGCAATTCTTGTATGAAAAGTGCTAAATAAATAAAGTCTTATTTACTTACTTACCGTATCGTAATTACCTGTCAAATCTACTGATCAAAGTAGATAGAAAAAAATATGTATGTATCACATTAAAGTGTATGAAGTATTGAGAGTATAATGCTAATTAAAGAAATTGCTTTTTCATCATGGCATAGTATGACCTATATGTTCCAATACAATAATCAGTTGCAGTATTGATGTGGTCAGATGTTTAGTTACATATATTAACAAATTCAGTTTGTATACAGAAGTTATTTACATTGAATTCCAGATATGTCAATCATATCAATTTAGGGGTCTATTTTCTGAAGTCAGACTTGGTGGAAATTATTATGAATTATTGTAATCTTATTATGTGCAATGTGTGTAATGTTATATGTGCACTGAACTGTTACTGCTTTCATGAACCACATTATTAATCAATTATACTGTATGTGTGCTGATTTGAACACTGTAATTTGCTGTCGTTTTCCCATTTGCATACTGCGTAAACTTCCAGTTTCTTTGTTGTTCATCGTGAAGTCAAATAAATAATTTAAGCTGCAGTTTTTCAAGTTTTATGATTATCTTTCACTGGCAAGGGGCGGTTAAGAGGGCGTGTACCCTCCAAACCATTTAAACAAGACAGTCGAGTCTTTCTCATTCATAAACGCATCTTTCAGGAATACCCAACATCAACTACACGGACCGCTTGTGATTATCAACTAGCTGACGTTATACCTAGGAAACAGGTGAGCCCTTTCAGATAATTAAACTAAATTAATCTCTTTATTAGTGGATCATCAAATGGGAATATGCGCAAGTTGCGCCAAAAGTATATGCGTAAATGCATTGTTGTCCCACTTTTATTTGTATGAGTGTCTCATTTAGCTCTTTATTTGTCTCCAAGGATGAAGATATCTCCCATTTTCACCGTGGCTTTCTGGTTGCTTTTATGCCCTCCGAGAGCCCCAGGAGCCGGAGTGTTCCAGGGCGTCTTTCCTCATCCATATAAGTACAACCCCAACGAATCCGAACGATCACCACAAACGCCAAAGCATGGGTTTGTGGTCCGAGGAACGAACCCGGTGACGACTGCGGACGAGGTGCTCGAGTCCAGCCAAGAAGCCTTGCATGTGACGGAGCGCCGCTATCTTAAACTGGACTGGTGCAAGACGCAGCCGTTAAAGCAGACCATCGAGGAAGAAGGATGCCTCAGTCGCACCATCATTAACCGTTTCTGCTACGGACAGTGCAACTCTTTTTACATTCCCCGCCACATCTACAAGGAAGAGGGGGCCTTTCAGTCGTGCTCCACCTGTAAGCCTAAAAGCTTCACCACAGTGCCTTACGTTCTCATCTGCCCGGGGCAGACGCCGAGCACGAGAAAGAAACTAGTCAAGCGCGTAAAACAGTGCCACTGTGCATCCATTGATCTTGACTAATTCCACACCGCTTTAAATTGTGATTGTCATGGGATCACTCGAGTAAAAGGAGAAAATAAATGCAGAATACCAAAACATTTTCAAATACAAATATGAACACAAAAACAACAACAAATGTATTACTGTCTTCCCAAACTCCTTTAATAGCAGCTATGTAGACAGAAACACAATTTCCAGGGACATTCCCTGTTTGGCATTTACTGCAGGCTTTCAAATGGCATTAGCATGCTTAATTGTGGTCATTGGCCAATTAGCATCCACTATAGTTATGTGGCCATATACTGTAAAATATAGCCTGATATATTGAGAAATTATTTGGCATCCTTGTCTTCATAGCTCTTTTCAGGGCACGTGTGTGTACATATAAATCTTCTGCAAGATCATGTGAATGGGATATGCTGTGTTTTTCCACTGTGTGGAATGGTAATGGTTGTCCATCACTGCAGAAGGGACATGAATGTTCTTGAATCCCATTACACAACCTGCACTGTCACTATATCAAGAGTTTTTGTAAATAAAATAGTTAATGAATACAATTTGTTTTGTATATCTTGTCAGAACATCTTTGCCTGTTTCTTTTAATTAAATCAAGGAGGGGTGACAGATAAAAAAGACATGAGGAAATGTTAACATTTGAAAATTTTACAGATCTAAAGCTATTCTTAAAATAAAAAAACTAAGTTCAAAACAAAACCATATTAAATTCGGTAGTAAACACATTATATTGACATTAGATCGATAGATATTTAAGAAAGTTAAATTTAAGAAAAGTGCTTCATAGTGATGGGCTGAATTCTCCATCCTTCATTTAATTCATATAATAATCATATTGTTTATAAATATTTAGAGTATGAGTATTTTGTATGTATTAACAGTACAAAGACACTCTTCCGACCTTCCTCTGAGATACAAGTCTGTTTCAGCAACTGAACTGAGTACACATGTTGATATTTGAGCTTCTGGACGGTGTATGTGTGTGTGTGTGAGTCAACATCACAAGGGGGTTCATCTATTGTCCCCTGA
The DNA here is from genome assembly GCF_038355195.1 of Osmerus mordax. NCBI lineage: Eukaryota > Metazoa > Chordata > Actinopteri > Osmeriformes > Osmeridae > Osmerus > Osmerus mordax. The sequence goes on along the minus strand of NC_090057.1, from coordinate 4,947,043 downwards.
TCCAGAAGCAGGTGAGTTGGAGAGGATCGTCTCTTCGTCTTCTCAGCTGGCACTCAGACTGGCTTCTTTCTGGCGCAGTCTCTCTTTCTGTCAGGGTACAGAGGAAGACGCTCATTTTACCAAAATAAAAAAAAGGCCTGTGTACATTATTACTATTGACAAATTCAAGTCATCTTCACATCTACACACATCTGCTAGTTGAATCTGTAGTAGCTATGAACATGGAGGTGGCCTGCTGCAGTGGTCTTCAACCCTGGTCCACTGGACCACCTGACCTGTTCTAGTTGTTTCCCCGCTCCAACACACCTGATTCACACTTGAGTTTGATAAGGATCCATCGATTGGAACCAGGTGTGTTAGAGAAGGGAAACATCTAGAGCATGCAGGGCAGTGCGTTGAAGCCCACTGGCCTCCTATATCTCTGCTCACCAGGCTGTTGGGGTTGATCGTCCTGGTCTCCACCTTCTTCTCGGCAGTTATCCTGATCACAGACAGCTGGGCCTCTTTCAGCCTACAGGGCAGGTGAGAGGGAGAGAAAGATACCTCAACCTTCTAGTCATCTTCTAAGATGAAGGTCACATACTGGAGGGACAGAGGGGGCCTCGAGGTGAACCTGGTTACGTCAGGATTTATGCTAGCTCAGGTGGACCAGTGGACCACCTGTAAGCAATGCTTTTTTAGGTGACGCTTATGACAAAGTGTCATCCTGATTCAATGACGAATACCGGCTATCTTTGTTTTCGATATTCACTTAGAGGTATTTGTTACTCTCCAATCAGCTGGGGATCTACAACTTATAAACCCAGAACATAAACTGATGGTCACACCGTTTTAGTGGAGAAGGATGACAAGTCCTTCCACACAACTCTCTCCCCTCGCAGATTACCTCTCTTTAGAGATGTTCTTGTTCTCTCTCTTCCACCTGGTCTTGAAGTCAACACAGAATTCAAACCACAGCATGAAGAAGTGACCGCTCGCCACCTCCTTCTCTCCTGTCTTTGGCTTCAGGCCAAAGTACAGCACCACATCCTGGAATCTGAGCCAGGGCAGAGAGAGAAGGGTTAACCTTTGACCTCATGGTATCATATCACACCCCTATGTTGCTCTTATGAGGTCATTATTTGAGTTGGTATGTTATGAGTTCATGAATAAATGTGAAAAGATTTATTTTGGCAGTACAGTGTATACAAGGTAGTTCTGCTGCATACAATGTTTAGAATAATATGAGATATTTATTCATCCCCCTGCAGACTGGAATAGAATACATTTTAATATGATTATAATTGAACATAATATAATATAAAAATGTTTTGGAGTTCTAAAGAAAGAATAATAATTGTCACATCAAACCTTTTCTGAGCAGACATCAACAGAGACTCTGTTTCATCATGTTCTTTTTGTGCTGAAAAAACAAAACAAAAACTAAATACGTACAATAATAGGACATTTCAACTGCAGTCCCACAAACACTATGTCTTTACATTGAAGTGATCATTATCATGAGGTGATCTCTGAGACATCCTTGATCAAGGCCAAGCACTGAGAACCTTCTAGATGATGACCCTGTCCACTGGAGCCAGACGGCCATTTGCTACTTAAAAACAGCAATTTCACAGGCAATTAGTAAACAATGGGCCTTTTCTTGCTGCCACTTTCAAATGGGTTTGTGTTTACCGCGAAATAACAGGCACACAACCTTAGTCCTTTTGTGTATCTAATGGTGTATGATTCTGTTTCAGTCTGAGGACTTCTAAGAGCAGAGAAGGGTTCTGAGGGAGAGAGGCAGTCGGATGTTCCTGCCGGTCTGATTGTCTCAGGCAGGAGACCCAGTCATTGCCAAATCTCCCTGATCCCTATCTGGGTGTCTAGCCTAGCCTCTGAACCCAACTATCTTGCCCACAGACATAGATGTCTGCCATCCGTTCCACACACACACACACATGCATAAGCACACACACAGGCACGCGCACAGATTTATACGTGCATAATCTCACACTGAAAGGGGACAGCCACAGATATTTACTGTGATAACAGGATGTGCATGGCCTTATCTGGCTGGCTAGAAACAATAGAATAATGAAGCCAGGAGTGAGTGAGAAGAAAGGGAGAAGGAGAAGAGGAGAGAGAGAAGAGGAGAGAAGAGGAGAGAGAGAGGGAAGAGAAGAGGAGAGGAGAGGAGAGAGAGAGGGAAGAGAAGAGGGATGGGTAGACAGAGGTAAACACAGATGCCACCATGATCACTCCCAGTAGACACCTGTCAAAGTATTTTCTCAAATTATTTTCAACCCATTTCATCCCTGAATGTCCCAGGTATGAACTCTGCCGTGAACCAGCTCTGGTGACTCACCAGAAAGGAGAAAGGCCTTCATCTTGTCCTTGAAGGGCTGTAGATGATCCGGAGAGGAGCTGGAGCAAACCTTCTGAGCAGCTATCTCACACACTAAGACAAGACACACAAGCAACACATGTATAAGTCATACAAGTCATCTTAAGTCCACTCAGGACAAGCACAGACAATGGTGTGTATATTACTCTTCACATTGATTGCTGTTGGTATGAAAATGGGAGGTAAAGAGAATATGGAGATGTTCCACTTGCTCCAGAGTCAAAGGTTATCACTGTGGTTTCCTGTAGATAACAGTTGTTTAGATGCACCTAAGATGGCGGCAGCAGAATCTCTCTCACTCTCTTTCTCTCTCACCCTTGCTTTCTCTCTCTCTCTCTCTCTCTCTCTCTCTTCTCTCTCTCTCTCTCTCTCTCTCTCTCTCTCTCTCTCTCTCTCTCTCTCTCTCTCTCTCTCTCTCTTCAGCCTGCCTCCGGCTCCGAACTGCTCTGTTTGTCCCCTCTGGTTCACCGTCCAATCAGTGGATCACAGGAGCCAGTCTCCTGATCCAGTCATAATACAGGCAGCAGAGGGAGTCAGCCCTGCACCCTGCGCCTCCACCAACACGCTCCATCAACATCTACCAGATAAGATTACAAAGAATACTGTTTTCATTCAGGTTTTGTGTAAACTGTGGAGACAGGTATCTGCATTGTGTGGCGACTCACTGTTTGTTATGGGTTTTGTTTATTTTTTTGGCTCTTTTCAGACTGAAGAGGGTCATTCCCTCCCAGGTAAACAGGGACACAGCCTAGTTTGGTACACATGGCTGTTTGTATTGTAAAACATGCCTACTGAACTCCTGCAGGTTATTCAGGACTATCTAAATGACACTCACTGGTCACACTCATGGTTTGGTCATTTTAGCAACCACAAGATGTGATGTTTCACTGTAGAGCAAATGGATTACAGACCCTTCCATGAGCAGTTTAATTCATGTGTATTTATACACCCAACCACCCTTGTAATATAACTCCCCAGAGGAGTTTATGTTTCGATGCATCATGCATCCTCATCATCATCTTGCAAAAACCACACAAGAGCACAGAGCTCACACACACAAACACACGTACACATGCACACACAACACACACACACACACACACACACACAGAAGGACATACAAAGACGCATAAACAAACAAATACAATACACCAAAACGCACAAATTAACCCCTTTCTCCCAAGTAAACAAAAAAAAGATTAAAAAACAAAAGCACGGTTCATGCCAGGCATGCGGGAGGATCAAACAAGTAGAACAAAAGGAACCCGTGATGTCAGCCCCTGATCGCTACGGTGGTTGGGCATCCGTGTGATAAGACGAGGCGGTGTTGAGAGCCAGAGAAAAGCATCTATGACACACATCTGAGGGCCACACTGAAGCGCGGGCGACGGACCCAGGCAGGGCAGGGAGTCCCAGGTCGCTGCAGAGACCCCAGGAGAGATAAGACGGGTCCGTCAGCCGATAAGGAGTCCCCCAGATGACACACGAGAGGGGCAGAGAACGTCGCCCCCTGATGGAGACACGCAGGAGGCTCCATGAGGACAGATCTGATGGGCAGGATCAGGGCTGTGTCTGACAGGCGCCAGGGCAGTCCCAGAGGTCTCTGTCAGACACACACGTTCCCTTACACACACACAGGTCCCTTACACACACACACGTTCACACACACACGTTCACTTACACACACATGCGCTCACAAACTCACACAGAAACACACGGATACAGGCACATGCACACACTCTCGCACACGCTCACACCCACCCACTCCCTCACTCACTCACTCACTCACTCACTCACTCACTCACTCACTCACATAAACACACACATATAAAAACAGACACTCCATGCCCCATGGTTCGAAACATGGTCAACCAATGTTGTTCGAATTTCATTAGATACTGTAAATTTGGCCCTATTCTTCCACGGCCTCTGCAAGACAAACTGTCCTATTGAACTCACGCGTTGAGAGAGAAAGGAAAGAGAGACACAAATTGTCCAAAAGTGACCAAAGACTGCTCTAACTGGTTGGCAATGACAGTGAATGGCGTCATGTGGGCGCAGGGGGAGAGGATAGGAGGAGAGGCAAGCTTTTGTTCTGAGACTCTGCGGTTTGACTGCTCAGATCTGGCCCTTAAATTAACTACAAGCAGAGCTTTCTCAAAGGCTGGAGCCTATGACTGGAAGTCGGACGTGTTACTTGTGATGGGGCTGAGGAAAATGATGCCAGACCCAGCTGAGGTTTTGTCTGTGGGGGTTTTCTGAAGAGCAGCAGTGATAGAGTTACACCGTCTGCTCAACGTTTTCAAACACACAACAGAACAACCGCAAAGTAACCGGACTCCGGTCACCCAGTCGCATGCACACCGAAACATGCCGTCATTATTCAAAGTGGGTATCGCGTTATGATTCGGAGGCTTTTGTGGGTTGCATGTGTGCCCGACCAGAACCTGGTTGACAGGATTGTGGACTGTTTCAGATAATGCTGTCGTTTCTATGACGACGCTGGGTGAGACCTACCTGTCAGGTCTCGTCTGAGCTGGCGGACGTCCTTGGTAAGGTCATCAAACTTGACCTGCGCGGCCAGGAACACTTCCTGGGGCTCGGGCAGAGGTAGGACGCTCCTGTCTGTCCCCGCGTGCTGGCGGGAACACAACAACAACAACAATCAACACAACAACAATCAACACAACAACAACAATCCACACAACAACAACAATCAAAACAACAACAACAATCCACACAACAACAACAATCCACACAACAATCAACACAACAACAACAATCACCAGTCAAAAATCAACAACAGCCAGCAATCGACAAAACCATACATCATGGAGAACTTTGTCCCCACGTAGATATCAACGCAAAACACTGTGTTTATTTAGCTTAATAATGTTTAAATAATGTATTACTTATGTTTTATAAATTGTCAACTTACTCTGACCTCATTCTTTACAAGTGCTTTATGTTGAGCAGTTATTATGGTGTTACCGACAGTAAACACAGGCAACCACAGTAAGATCTCCGAGACAATAGTTATGTGTTTCACATTACCTCGTCCAGATTGCGGAGATAGTAGGAAACCACATAGTCCACCAGACTGATACGATTGTCCTTGAATAGACAGAAGGAAATTAGCATTGCTCTATTATACTGGATTCTATTCCACTCTGTTCAGTTCTGTTCTCTTTTATTCTATTAATGTATATTACACTGTATTCTATTCTACTCTACTCTATTCTCTTCTCACCCTGCTCTTGACGTCCTTGAGGTTGGGCAGGATGTCCAGGTTGAAGCCGTCCGCCTGGCCCCTGGTTCGATTCCCCCCGTTCATGTGGTTCCCCAGGGCCAGAACCAGCCCCATGACGTCCCTCACACTGCGCTGCTCCTGCAGGACCTACACACACGCCAGGGTGGGGGAAGGGCAGTCTCATTATATCAGTTATTCATTTCGTTGACGCTTTTACCCAAAGCGATGTACAAAAAGTGCATGTAGATAGTACAGCAGGATCAGAGGTGCTTAGTACTAACAGTGTTTTGGTAGCACGGAACGATTATGGAACATTTAAGGTCTATCAGGTGTCTGGTTTACATGTCACATTTAGGCTTAGGGTAAAGGGTATATTTCTCATTCATAATTCAGAATCTGTAGGTTTTATTAAGTTAAACATCCAACCACAGTCCATACTCTGAGTTCCACACTGGGAGCTCCTAAATAGGCTCATGCTTCACATCCCAGACTGAGAGCTACTACCTGGCAGACGCGTGAGACAGTCTCCACCTTGCGCTGGACGGAGGCGATGCCGTCCATGAAGACAGACTGGAAGATGACACAGTGAGCTCTGCCTGCAAAGTCTGGGATCTGAGACAGCTCATACAGGAACCTGAGATGCACACACACACACACACACAAAGAGAAACACACACACATAACAAAAATAAACACACCAGTACAAACAGCCCCTCACACACAGAAACCAACACACACAGTATGGTTGATGATGCTTGTTTTACTAGCTGTGTTAAAGGTGGAATAAAAACAGACTGACTGCTCAGGTTTGTCCAGCAGCTTGACATGGTCCTGGTCTGATGAGTCGTAGTGCTTCCTGATCCTCTCCAGTTCATCTGGCTGAGCTCTCTGAGGGGACGAGGGGAGAGGGAACATTCAGCCAGCACAGCACGGCCGCTTTGCACTCATTTAAATAAATAAATATAAATAAAGTAGACCATATATAACAGATACTTAAAAGATATCTCACTCACATTTTCATATAAAGCTTCTATTGTCTCCAAGTCCACCACAGAGTTGTCTACAGTGAGAACAGCTGTAGAAATAAATGCATAAATGGTATTATTTTGTATATATAAATGCGTGCGTCCGTGACCTTGCATACATGTGTGTCTGTGTGTGTGTGTGTGAGTGTGTGTGTGTAAGTGTGTGTGTGTAAGTGTGTGTGTGTAAGTGTGTGTGTGTAAGTATGTGTGTGTGCAGGGGTGAGATGGCTGAGCGGTTCGGGAGTCGGGCTATTAATCAGAAGGTTGCCGGTTCGATTCCGTGCCTAATGACATTGTGTCCTTGTCGCTCTGGATAAGAGCATCTGCTAAATGACTAAATGTAAATGTGTGTGTGGACGCAGGCCAGGTCTTCCTCACCCTGCTGGATGTCCTTCATGTCCAGGTGCAGGCAGGAGATGAGGATGCCCACGGCCGTGGAGCGTTTCCCATCCAGCAGCTTCACAATCTGACACAAACACACAGGGCAGCGCCGTTACCATGACAGCGACCCCGCCACAGTCAATTAGAGCACACAGTCTATTAGTGCCTATTGTTCCCTACATAAAGCAGAGTGCAGTGAAGGTTAAAACATGCAGTATTTCAGTCCATTACCGGGGCCTCCTAATGGTGGCTGATACAATGCAGTGTTTTACATACTGTGTGTACAATGTTTCATGGTCAACATATTAGGCTTCAGTTGAGCCCAAGATTTCAGCACCACCTGGTGGACAAGACACACACTCAACACAGGAGAAGGCCAGTAAGCCAGGCTTACCTTCCTGGCTTTGGGTTTCTTCTCATAGGCATCAGACAGAGGCTTCCTCTTGTTCTGCACTGCACTCTTGGAGAACAGGTTTTCAAATTCACTGGTGTTGATTAAATCTGGCTCAACTAGAGAGTTCCACAGTGTTTCGTTACTGAGGAGAAAGGAAGAAAAATAGACAAAGATTTTGTGAAAAAGAGAAATAGAGTAAGAGAGAGAAAGAAAGAAAGACATATAGGCAGAAAGTATTTCATTGTATGTATAATGTACGTCTAAGCACCATTCCAGGAGCAGGTTATAGGGACAGGTGAGGTCCCAGACCCTACCTGCTGGTGTGTATCTGGACCCTGGTCCAGTAGAGGGGCTTCATGGGACAGGCCGGCTCCACAGCCGCCTTCCTGAGGGGCTTCTCCACCATCAGACCCCCCAGAAGAGGGAGAGGGGGTGGGGGGCCACACCCAGGCAGCGGAGGAGGGGGTGGAGGGCAGCCTGTCACCTGCATCATGCTTGGGGGAAGAGGTGGGGGAGGAGGTGGTGGAGGAGGAGGAGGAGGAGGAGGAGGAGGAGGGGGAGAATCATTTTCTGAAGCCTGAAATCCTCCAGCTGCAGTAAACTCGAATGCAGCCAGGGGAAGAGGAGGAGGAGGAGGAGGAGGAGGAGGGATCGCTAGGTGGGAGGGAGAGAGGGCCCTCTCCGGCCCGTCCTCGCTCTGTCCTGCTAGACTGATGCAGATGGAGGCCAGGTCCAGCCTCCCGGGCACGTGCTGGAGGGGCTGAGGACTTCCCTCCACCCTCCCTCCACCCTCCTCATCCTCCAGGGCTCTGACGAAGGTCTCCCGGTCCGTCTGGACGCAGACGTTCCGGAAGGACCGGGGCATGAGGTCCTCTCCCGTGTCGACAGCCACATCACGGAGGTCCCCGCGCTGGTGGCTCCGTCCCAGGTCCAGCTCCGCCTGCAGCTGGACCAGCGCGTGCCGCAGGTGGTACACGGACTCCTCCTTCTGCTCCCTCAACGAGGAGAGCTGCCGCCCAAAGTTGTCCTGTAGACATTTACAGGTTCAGGCCCACAGTCAGGCACATAGACTTCTTTTTACTTTTGATGTAATGATTGCCACAAAAATCCCCTTCGGTGATTGGGTTATCGCAGTACATCACCCCTGGGATCATATTACCCCTTGTTTTTGCAGCATCACTGACCTCTAACTTCTCCACCTCTTCTTTGCATTCTCTCTTCAGATGAAGGAGTGCTGCTTGGTGTTCTGCAGACATGGGCATTTCCTCAGAAATATTGCACATCATGTGATATGAGCTGCTAGTAAACAGTCTGTAGTTCCCAACTTTATTTTCAAAACCTTTTCAAAACGTTTACAAATATATATTTTTTAAACCTTTCAAAACTTTTTTTCTAAAATATTTTTCAAACCTTTCAATTTTTGTTGTTGACAACTATATGAGATAAGCACTAATTAAGTGAACGGATGTGTTGGGGGGGGGGGGGGGGGTGGTGGTGGTGGCGTCATTACATTTGAGCTATGCAAGTGGGCCGCGAAGTGGAAAATGTTGGGAATGGCTGCTCTACCCTATTGTACTCAACTTTACTGTATTGTACTGTACTCTACCCTACTGTAGTCAACTTTATTATACTCTACTCTTGTAAGAAAGGCTGGTAGAATCAGCCAATGGGACAGTTGTTACACAGGCACCAGTCCCATATATACCCCATGAACACTGAGAAATAAGTTCAGTATAAACATCTGTATAACCAGTAAACCACACCAGTGAGGTTCTCTCCAGTCACGGCTGTGACAAACCTACCCTGCAAACATGCAGGGTGGAGGAGTGTTTACCTTTGCTGAGGAGCAATCTGCTGTCGAGTACACATCTATCCCAAGCATCACTGAACAAACATTGATTCTCTAAGATACTCTTTACTCAGAACTCATCATGCTAGAAACATACTTATTGTGGCTGATTCACAAATAGGTTCTCTGTCGTAAATCACTCTAGATGACCATAGCGCATATAACCATATCTTAACTAATTTAAGGTAAATATAAATGAAATACCTTTTTCTTCTGCGGTCAAATGCTCTAATCATTGAGCTCTACCCATCCGGTACAGGCCTGTGAACTTGTGTGACCTGGAACTGAGTTCTTACCTGCTTCTGTGTACTTCAGACCCAGCTTCTCCTCCCTGGGCGGGGGCCAGATGGCCTGCAGACGGCCGGGGGTGCGGTCCTCTCCCTCCCCGGGACAGGAGCCCTCCGGCTGGGGGACGGGGGCAGGGATCGAGGGGAGAGAGAGGCATAACAACATGAATATGATTTAAAGAATAGAAAGGGTTACTACAACTGTGTAGTCTGGGCACTGCGTCCTAGTTTAACCCTGGAAAGATATAGATTTATATTGATGTTTTATTTTGGATGGAAGTGCAGATAAACCACAGACAGGAGAACAAAGCATCTGGGAAATATAGGACATACTTTTGATTCAGTGAGGCCTTTCTTCTCAGGTATCTTGGAGGAGGCTCTCTCAAAGATGGCTTTCAGCGCCTCTTTGTCACTCCTAATCTTCCTTCTCAGAGCTTCCAGATCTGCCTCCCTCTTCAGAGGCCTGGGAGTGAAAAAGGCCTTGAAGGCACCAAAGGCTGCCTCCGCGCCCGAGGCAGCAGGCTTTGACTCCTTGGAGGGTTTTGGAGGGTTGGCCACAGCTGGGAGAGTGAGCTCTGCCATGTCCTGCTCGCTCTTCTCCTCTTCTTCTTCTTTCTGTCCTTCTTCTTTCTTCTTCTCTTCTTTCTTCTCCTCTTCTTCTTCTTTCTGTCCTTCTTCTTTCTTCTTCTCTTCTTTCTTCTCCTCTGCGGCCTCACTGACGGCCTCAGCTCCCTGCGAGGGGTCCGCCTGCCTCATCTCCTGCATAGTCTCCTGTCCCATGCTGTCTCCTTTGTCATGGTCCAGATTGAGAAACTGGGACAGCTGGTTCAGAAAACTGCCTCTCCTCTCAGTGGGGACCCCAGAAGCCCTCCCCGGTCTGATCTGGGCCACCGTATCATGCTCCACCCCTGTGACCCCCTTCCTCAGTACCCTCAGGCCCGAGAAGAGGGCAGGTAGCTGGATAGACTTGTCTGTGGGGGAGCCTGGAGAGAAGGTGGTTCTGATGGTGGAGGAGTCAGATGAGGGGCCACTGGGGAGAGTCGAGGCTGGAGATGGAGGTCCATTCTGGGGGCTGAAGGGCCGGGAGGTGGCCTCAGTGGGAGAGTCCAGGTGGTTAGGGGAGTTTGTTATTACAAGTTCCTCTATAGCAGGGGCGATTGGTGCTTCCATAGCGCGTGTCTCTAGGGTGATTTGAATCTGTGACCTCATGATGTGTCTATGTGTATCAGCCTCATTTAGTGCCTTGGAAGTGTTTTCTGGGGATGAAACGGTAGCAGTTTGTGAAAAAATCTCTTTGTTTTCCTTAAATTGAGTCTCTTCAGCTTCTTCTATCACAGGTTCATCTGGCAGGACATCCTCGTTCTGTGTTTCGTTGGATCTGCTTCCTGTCTCTCCCTGTCCTGTGAACTCCTGTGAACTCTTGTGAACTATTGGTGGTGTGTTCAGCTCCTCTGAGACAAGTTCAGTCTTTGTAAGAGTTATAAGCAGTGTTTTGGTGTCGGGCAATCCAATAGCACTGAATTTACCAGCAGTCTCTATGGGTGAGACAGTGACCACATCCCCAATGCAAGCTTCTGGGGCGAGCTCCTGGCTAAGGGCATGATTCTGTCTACTGTAGCAAGTGTCCTTATTGTGGAGATCGATGTCTTGGTTGTTGATGTCTAAAGGTTCTTCCTGTCTATGAACATATGTCATTACTTTTTCATCAGAGACCGAAGTTTGTTGTTGGTTTCGATTGGTTGTTGTGTGATCCACAGTGTTTACCTCAGAAGGATTATTCTTATAACAAGCTGTTGGTGAGTTTGAGTGTATGATGTAGCCGTCTGAAAGCAAATGTGTATCAATGGACTCTTCCTCCACACTGCAGGCCTCTGATGTTGCATTCTGTCTGTGATTTGTGGCCATGTCTTCTGGGTCAGCGCCTGTAGGATCACCACATTCTTGCAAGTTGGGCATCCTCACTTCGATGCTCTCTTTTGACTGGCTGGCACGATTGCCATTTGAATCCTCCTCTTCTTTTTTCATGTAATTTCCTGCCTTTACTTCGGTCACCCAGACGATCTCGCCGTTCACATCGTCACATAAAGAGCTTGAAGTTCCCAACAGGGTAACATTAGCACGACCAAAATCCATGTCACCCTCACAAGTGTCCATTTCCTGTTTCTCACATGACCCTGTAATATTAGTTTCTCCATTCTCCTTTGTCAAAACCCAGGAAACCTCTCTTTTCAGATGGCCATTTACTTGCTTGTCTAAACCAGGCGCATCGTTCTCGGAATCAAAGTCTTCTCCTGAGAGGGTCCGATAGAGCTTCAGCACGGCCGTCTCCTGGTCCCACTGTTCCGAGTCGGCCGGGTCAGGGCGAGTGAAGATGGAGGAGAACTTGTTCAGAATGGACTTGCTGTTATCTCTGCTCATGTTTAAATCTAATTTGTATAGCCCTTTTTACAAGCAATGTCATAAAGGGCTTCACATATGCCCATAGAACTGCACCTAAACCAACCTATACCCTCAAGGAGAAATCTCGTCCTGAGATGGTCTGTGACACAGAGAGGTGCAGACCACAGGCTGAACATAGGCATGCATCAGGAGTAAACGTTTTCCAAGTGTACCTTCACATCATCCGGTAAATGCATCATGCATGTCTCGGTTTACGTTCAAAAATGCAAAAACAAGAAATCCCTTTAATGCCTGTTTACAAATTCCAGTGCTATGCAAGACTTGGATAATCCAATAGAGTTTGTCCACAATACAGCCCCAGAGAAAGGTTCAGCTCACCACTTCTGGAAACCCAACATGTTTCTGCTCCAACTTCTGAAAACTTCCTCGCGCTAACTCGAGAATGCATTCCGTAAACAATCTGTCTGTGATCCCACCATCTACCAAAGCATCTTGGTGGACATCCCACAGGTTAGCTTCAGGGGAGAAAAGCAGTCCCTTCTGTTTTCACCTATCAGTCTTCTCCCTGCTCCACCTCAGACAGCCTGTGTACAGTAGCAGCCAGTATATCACACCCCTCCCTACATCCGTGAGTAGCTGGAGACTGGTGGCATCCTGGAACACGAGGCGCCACACCCAGACCTATGGGAGGGTAAACAGTCGGTGCCAGTTCGGAGGGAGTTGCCTGGCTGAAGTAAGGTGACTAATCAGCTGAAGTGCAGGTCTCTTTCGTCCCTCCTCTGGTGGACTTACTAACACAGAACTCGTTTTCTGTGTAAACCGTGGCTTAACCCACCTTCACTGCTCCTTGCCTCAGTGAATTTACAGGTTTATGGTTCACAAATCCATGGAAACATGGATTGTTTAAGCTCTGTATGGGGGAGGGCTAAGGTATAGGAGGGACAAAGTTCTCCTACTGTGGAGGAGAGACAAAACCTGAACTATAATTCTACTCACACTTCCTATAATGAGGGGGAAAATGTGGCTTCAATCCAAAACTCAGTTTATACAAGAGGAATTAAAGCAGATAATCCTGTGAAATAGCATTAGGATAGAATTATAGGGCAACAAATGATAATGAGTCTCCATCTTATTCGTTGGAACTATACTATGAGAAGGAGATAGTGCACACAGTAGTATTAGATGTATTGAAAACACCATAAATACATAATTAGGGCAATTGCGCTGTGATGAGATGGACATAAAGGGCTGTCAGTGTTGTGTGTCACTGTGACTAACTGTCTGTGTCTATCAAATTCTGCCCAGCATAGACGAGAATCATATCAATTCAAAAGTTATTATTGTATTATTATTTTACCGTACAGCCCCTTTAACACGCTATGTCACAGAGGGTGAGGATTACATGGCTATTAAAGTCTAATAGACAACTGTGTCACAAATCTACTAGACAGGTGTGTTACAAGCCAACTAGACAGGTGTGTTATAAGTCTAATAGGCAGGTCTTCAATCAGATACCCTGTCAATAGGGGAGAAAGATGACAGCGAACATGGATATCCACTCAAGCATTTCAGCATGCCTTCACACACAGACACAACGCACAGCAGTGTACATGTAAGGCCAAGGGGCTCACAAAGCAGTCCTCTGTTAGTGTTTTTCACCCAGAGAGTTAGAACAATCCCCTGCTGACGCAGTAGTGGGACTAAATCAACGAGGTTCTATACAGCTCGCTAAATACAGTCTGTACATTCATCAGACCTGGACAGGGCTACTAAGTTAAGAGCTGACCTTCGAGACTCAAACTCAGCATTCAAACTAAGCAACACAATGCATACCAAGATAAAAATACTAAATATTATTATGTATTTATTTAGCAGACACGATTATCCAAAACAACATACAGGAGGAAGGGGGGAATTGAATCTCCCCTTGATCTGCAGTCAAAATGCTCTACCACTGAGCAGTCTCACTCCCCAACAGGTAAAGACATTGAAACGAGCAGCCGTCCGATGAGCATCAACTGACCGCGTTTCTGTTTCAGCGTCAGGGGAACTCACAGCTGATTCTGGCGACAAGGACGAGTCGCTGGTGATGTCATCTTCCTGCGGCGTGATGCGTAGGAAGTGGGCGTGTGTGGGGCGCGAGGGCCGGGACAGGGACCTGCAGACGGACAGAGACTCCTCCACCTCACGCAGCCAGACCTCCTCCTGTCTCCGGAGGGCCTTATCTGTGGACACACACACACATACACACACGCGTACATGCACACGCACACCCAAGCACGTGGAAGATTAGATAAGAAAACATTGACTTTGCTGTCCCGAAGGATGTTCAATGCATACGTACGGTACTGTACATACACAGGCTGTAACACACACACATACACACGCACAATGCCTTTAGTACATGCACAAGCTGTCATCCACACTGCCTATCGGACAACACACCTGTATTCATAATGATGTACATCATTTGTGGGGTAAGAGTAAAGCAGCCTCATCAACATAAACATCCATTTAAGGCTTTCACGGACAGGAGGACGAACACACGCACGCACGAGCACACACACACACTGCTTCAACTGTGATATAGCACCCCCCAGTGGACATGAAGAGGGCATTCTCAGAAAACAAAATCATTCAGAGTAATAATAACTTTCCAAAGGCTTCTGTCAAATTGAAACTGGAATCACATGCTTTAAGTTGATCTGTGTATCAAGATACACAGATCAACATCTATTTAAAAAAAAAACTAATTTGCAGTTCATGTGACATTACATTTAGCAGACGTTCTTATCTAGAGCGCCTTACAGTAAGTACAGGGACATTCCCCTGAGGCAAGTAGGGTGAAGTGCCTTGCCCAAGGACACAACGTCATTTGGCACTGCCGGGAATTGAACTGGCACCCTTCAGATTACTAGCCAGATACCCTAACCGCTCAGCCACCTGACTCCCTCATGTTGTGCTTATGCACTTGTATCTCAAGCCTTATTTACACTTGCTTGTCTGGGGGATGTTCACATATTTTCGTTTGATACTGTAACTAAACTGGATCCAATTGGCTTTGTGTGTTGTCAGGAGTTGGTGTGATTATTTCTGACTGTGGGATTAAAGGGAGTGCGTGTGTGTGTGTGTGTGTAAGAGAGAGAGCAAGAGAGAGGGGAGGGAGAGGAAAAGAAAGAAAGAGAGAGAGAGAAGGGGGTGGGGAGACTGGAGAAGAGAGGAAGTGCCAGGTGCCAGGTGGTAGGTTAACTAATGAGGATGTCAGGATGAGGAGATAGATACCTGGCAGCTATGGACACTAGGTGGGGGTCAGATGGCTGAGTGGTTAGGGAGTCGGGCTATTAATCCGAAGGTTGCCAGTTCGATTCCCGGTCATGCAAACTGACGTTGTGTCCTTGGGCAAGGCACTTCACCCTACTTGCCTCGGGGGAATGTCCCTGTACTTACTGTAAGTCGCTCTGGATAAGAGCGTCTGCTAAATGACTAAATGTAATGTGACAGCTGAAAATTCACTGCCAACTGTGTTAATTGGTCGAGTCACAGAGAGCCTTGTGATACTAACCTAGAAGCCTCAGGACTAAGGAGATAAAAAAGGTAAATATAGCTGAAGCCATGTACATTACTTAATGGATTAAGTCGGTCTTTGACATTTGCCTGTAAATTACTCGTTCAGTCAAGACACTCATGTGATTGATTTTCACCATTTATTCATATACATGAGAATAGGTTTCACTTTGGTGGAATGGATTTACATGGGGAAGCACTCCCTGCCTTCACTGCAGCATGCATGACATGAGGCAGGGAGCAACGAGTGAAACCCCCCAACAGGGAGAACAGACAGACAACACGGGGGAGAAGGGGATGGTGGTGGGTGGCAGCAGTGCAGAACACAAAGGTAATCGAGGATGCGTGTGTGTGCATGTGTGAGACTTTATAGCGCCACCTATCGAGCTAAGCTGGTAAGAACACGGCGATGGGTGATATGACGCGTGCTGCCCGAGAGCCATGCCTGAACTAGCTTTGCTCATTACATTACAGGTGGATAAAAGCGTTACTGCTGGTGGAAAGTATTGGGTGTTGATCCCTGCTGTGATTGCACCAGAGATGTTACGTCAGATGGCAGGAGTCATTGACAGATCAGAGTGTTCCAGCTTATGGAATTTTTTTTAGTTGTCCAACTGTCCTCAATTCAACCCCATTCAATAACGACACCAGATTTCAATGATGCACGCTGCTTCTCTCTACCGTGCATGCACACACATGCACCCCCACACATAATCACACAAGCACACAGCGGGGGGACACAGAAACACACACTCGCACAGAAACATACACACACAGACTGGCAAAACACGCACACAGTGAACGACACAGACACACAAAGCACACACACATATAGAAACACAGAAACAGACAAACACAGAAACGAACACACAGAAACACCGAGACACACTGAAACACAGACACACACACTTTTGTTCCAACCCCCGGCCTCCCTACCAGGGACTTGAGGTGTGTGTTTTAAAAAATGATTATGCATAGATTTTGGCCTGGGATACCAACTTTAGGTACAGCCCTCCCAGACAGTCCCCATGAAGTCCCCATTACACCAAGACTAAGCTATACTCCTATCCATTAAGAATTTCTGAGCCTGTCTTCTTTTCTCTATCTCTCCTCCCTGTCTCTCTCTCTCCTCCCTCTCTCCTCTCTCTCTCTCTCTCTCTCTCTCTCTCTCTCTCTTTCTTTCTTTCTTCTCTCTCTCTCTCTCTCTCTCTCTCTCTCTCTCTCTCTCTCTCTCTCTCTCTCTCTCTCTCTCTCTCCTCCCTCTCTCCTCTCTCTCTCTGTGTCTCTCTCTCTTTCTCCTCCCTCTCTCTCTAACACACACACATGCATTAATCCTGTTCATTGGAGATGAAGTGTTTCCGGCTCAGGTCAGAGCACATCTCACATCCCTCTGTGGCCCCACGGAGTCTGGGAGTCTGGTCAGGTGCCCGGCCCATCCCCTATGCCTGAATACACACACATACTAATACACACACATAAACACACCTACACACACGCTCAAACACACACACATGCACACATGCTCACCCACACACACATAGCATACCCCTGACAGAGTCTTTCTCACACACACACAGCATTCACACACAAAGACACACTGAACTCCTCATCCCACCGCTTTTGATTAACTTTGGTCAGCCAGCATGGGGCCCTCATTCCCAGACACATCCTCTTATCCAGATTCCAGGCAATGTTTGAGTTAGTTGTGCCAGCTGCGTGTAAGTAGTGTGTGTGTGTGTGTGTCTCAAGGATTCACATGACACCCAGGGGAATGCAGGGGTGGATGAGGCAGAAAACACACTGACCGGGATTTTACAGAAGGGAGATATAATCAGTGACTAAACCTGCCAGTCAGAGCTCAGCCTGTAAGTTCATCACAGGACCGCTTTCTCCCTCCTCATCAGCCCCCCAGACCCACAGCACACAACCCTTGATCTACAACCTCTGGTGCATCAGAAACCCATGTGGATCACACACTCTTCACTTGGGTTGGCTTCACAAATAACAGTTACATAAGGAATTCTGTTTCACCTAATCCATTCCACACACATCTTCAATCTCACACCCCAGTACCCTCAACTCTCGTTTTATAACCTAATGCTTGACTTCATAACCGTTTTATCACCTACCTGAACAAAACACTGAATCCACGCTGGAGGTTGTCCAGCTGGGACTAGAATGGGTCTGGTCCTGGACCTGATCTTGGTCATGGTCATGGTCCTGGTCCTGGTCATAATCCTGGTCCTGGCTTTGATTCTGGTTCTGCTCGCTCAGTCTTTGGTCCAGCCATGCCACTCTCTTCCTAGACTTCCTCTTGTCGCTTACAGCTCCCTTGGTGGCCACAGTCTTGCCTCCAACACCCCTATCACCTCCCTGAGAGTCTATAACAACACGCGTGGTCTTCCTCTCTTCGTATCCCCCCTCCTCTTCCTCACCCTCCTCTTCCTCCGACGGCTGGGCGAGAGGCCCAAGCAAGAAGTGTAGGGCTGGACGAGGGCCAATTGGATGAGGGTACAGAATAGGTGACATGCTGTGGAAGCTACTGGGGGCGAGGGGAGATGTGTCCACCAGGGTGGTGAGGGGAGGTGGTGAGGATGCCTCCAACTCTGTGAAAGGGTCAAAGGTGGTCATGTTGCTGGGAAGTTCTGAGGTGTTTGGGGACTGAGTAAGGGACTTCCACGATGGTGATTCAGGGGTGCCAGGGTCAAAGCTGAAGGGCCATTCTGTCTCCCTACCCTCTCTGAGGCCTCCGCCATGTCTCATAGTCTCCCAGTCTTCATCTTCACCCAGGCCCTCCATCCAGAAGGCTCGTGTTAGCCTCTGGCTGAAGGCCTCACCCAGGTACAGGTGCTCCTCAACAAGGAGAGTGTTCTCCTGAGTGGGACTACAGCCCTCCAGTTGGACCTGGGGCTGAGGCTGTGACACCATTAGAACCTGGTCGAGTTGAGGCTGGGGCTGAGGGTGAGGCTGAGTCAGGGGTTGGGGTTGAGGCTCAGACACTGTTTCTTTACACGCACATCCATCTGGTAAGGAGGCAAACAGCTGACCCTCTCTCCAGTCATCCCCCTCTCTTCTCTCTCTGAGCCAGTCTCCGCTGGTGAAGCTGACACGGCGTATGATCCCCTCCACTTCCTCGATCTTCCCCTTCACCCTCCAGGCTGCGTCCCTCCTCTCCATTTCCACACACCGGCGCTGGGCTGCCTTTTCCCTCTCCTCCATCTCCACCCTCTCCCCCCTCCACTCCTTGCCTGGCGTGCGTTGCTCTTGGCGCGGGCTCAGGGCCTGAGCCATGCCCCCCTCTGGAGAATGTCTGGTGCTGTCCAGGGGCTCCCCGTCACTTTGAGGGCTGGAAGGGGACGCGCAAGCGTTGTACATTTCATTCTCATACTCCGACAGCTCTGCGTCTGAGTCGAAGTGAAAAGACACGTCTTTCAAAGACAGGACGTCCCTGGGAGAAAGGGAACGGATCTCAGAGCGTGGAACCCTGCTGGAGGAACCCGGGGATGTAGCGTAACCGGAACACGCCTTCTTCTCCCCCAGAGCCGAGGACAGAACCCCAAGGAGGTTCTCCCTCTCGGCTCCCATCACGGCTGCTCTCACGACCGAGGCCCTTCCGGCTGTGGAGAAGCTCTGAACCTCGGAGGGAGGACTCTGCTCTGTCGGGCCCCAGTCCAACTGCTCCTCCGCCGGGGGACTTCTCATCATCCACAGCCTCTTCAGCCGGCGTCCTCTGGACGTCCCCCAAGAGCTCCTGGAGGACTGAGCCAGGGTGTGCTCCAGCTTGCTGGTGCATCTCGACCCCTCCGTGCTCCTCCTCCTCTTGGCAGTCTGGGGATGTGGTGACCCCGGAGAACCCTCTTGGGTTTTGAGGGAACCGTGGTGCTTGGTCTTGCCTCCCTGGTTCCCCATGCCCAACATGGACTTACACTGATAGCAGAGAGGCAGCAGGTCCGTCAGCCAAAAGAGATCTGAAGAACTATTGGGTTTGAGTGCCTCCTTAAAACTCCTGGAATCCCGCTCGTCTGCTTGACTCCTCCTCTTCGCCTCTGTAGGCTCCTCCCACAGACAACTGTGGGTTGCTATTGGCTGTTTTTTGAAGAAGGTGGAGGTTTGCTGGCCAGCAGGGGCCCTGTGTGTGGGGAAGCACTGGGTCCTGGAGACCTTCTCCTCAATAGGACTGTATAGAAGGTGGGTGGAGTGAGTCCTTTCCATGTCAACCTCTTCTGTGCCTGGGTAGGCTGGGCAATGGAAAGGAGTTTGAGAGAGTTATCTAGTAGATCACTCACTGACTACTTTGAAATCCTCTTGGTGTGCCTCTACCTTAATATAAGAAAAATAAAGTTTTATGTGAATATCCTAATGTAATTTTACATGGAGGTTGGTCACAAATACGTGTGTAAGGGCTGCATACGTTATTAGTGATTACAGGTAGGTTAATGAGGAATGCAAACGTGTTAAATGCAGAAACATCACTGTCAGGAACACTTAAACATATTTCATATTTTTGTGATATCATGATAGAGGGCGTGGAAATGAAGATAACCAGGAATTGCACTTTGTAAAGGGGAGTGAAATATTGTCTTTCTTCCTGCCTATAACATTTTCCAAGGTTTGTAGACATGCATGCGTCAGGCTGAGCATTCATTACAAAGAGGGATTCCGTAGCCTTATCTTCTTGCTCCGGTAAATAGCAGAGAAATTATTTGACCACAAATGCCAGACCTCCAATTTCCCGGTCATAAAGTTTCTTAAACAAAACACATAGACATAAGCTACTGTACGCAACAACATTGCAACTAGCCTACATCCTCGACTCTCTGACCATCGAAATACTGCACAACTATGCACTTCTGATTATTGATCTTTATACTGTAGCCAACTTTCTACACTATTTCTTTTTAAGACGCTTTTGATAAAAGCGTCTGCTAAATGAATGAAATGTAAATATGTAGTTTACCTGACACAACAAAGTGACAATTAAACCACTTGTGAATGATAATGTTTGATTTTCTTCATAGCCTACAACCCTCTATTAACTCTCGGTTAATACTCACAGTTTTCTTTCGCATCTACGTCCCTACATCGCCATCATTCACATTTGGCCAACAATCACATACAGTAAAAAAGAAAACGCGCACTGCATGCCGCACTCAAGAGCGTTGATGTCAGATAAGTGACATTCCGACTGTGACAGACAGGAGATCAACCAATCGTTTTTACTGTTGGCTCTGTGCACGGCTCCGATTGGTTTACCTGATTAAGTCAGTCAACCTGCGAGACAGGTAGCAGATGGTGTCATCATGCAGCTGGTTAGTGAGGATTTGTCAAAGCGGATCCTATACTCTCCTATCTTTTTTATTATTTTTCTATGTGTAGCCTATATATATTTACAATAATAAGCCCTGTTCATCCATTCTCATAGCCTACAGTACAGGTGTGATGGCATTATTTAAATCAGACCTTGAACTCAGTGCATAGCCTACTTGACAGTAGTCAGGCTATCCACTATCCCCTCTGTAACTTTTGCTGTCTACCATATGAGTTACAGAGGGGATACACATTATATCAGGCCGATGGCAGGACAGACCCTTCACATGTTAGGAGAGGGGGTACACATTATATCAGGTGAAAAAACGGCGTGATATGATGTGTATCCCCTCTGGAAATGTTGCTAGAAAAGAGCATACATCATCTCCATATTATCTCAGGTTGTTCATTGTGTTATTGCACTAACTTACCCCACTTGTCTTAGGTTAGTATAGGTCTTGTCTTAACTTAGTTGGTCTATAAGGTTAGTATAGGTCTTTATGTGTATTAGAGGTCTACTATATTGTATTGTATATTGCATACTATTTTGTATATTTAGGAGGTTTATTATTATTTTATTTCTATTCAATTTGAGCTTATCGTAGATGTAATATATGTTCTTAGTACATATGTTATGTTATGCCAGGTTGCTTCCTTGTCTTGTCACAAGAATTTCAGTGCCCAGTCATGTGTTGTTCTGTGCACCTGACAATAAAAAACGTGAAACTTGAAACAAAAGAACACAGAAAATAACACACACGATGGCAAGACATGTTAGGAGATGGGGTCTACACATTATATCAGGTGAAAAAACGTATACAACCAAATTTAGCAGTATCGCACCCCCCTACTTTCCACTGAATGCCCTGTAGGATAGTCTTTTAGATGTCTCACAATGGTCCACTAGAGGTCAGTCATGTATTTTTCTGAATTTTTGGACTGCGGTGTTCACTGTGCACACGAGCGTTGCGCTGACTGTCAGCTACTGTTTGTAGGCCTAATAATTAAAACAAATCTTATCATATTTGAGAAATAAGCACTAGTCAGCACTAACGTAAGGTAGAAGCCAGTACCAGGTGGATTAATAGTCTAGTCATGATGCAGCCTATTTTTGAATGTCAAGTGACAGTTTGACCTAACCGCAAGGGTGGTGAAGATGTAAGCTAGACAAAGACCCTAGATTTCCCGCCATTATTAGAGTGACCCAAAGGTTAACCATTTAACAAAAGTGGACACTGCCTGACTGACCAACTGGTTATTATCAAGTAAGCTATTCCCCTTTATTTGTGTCTCTCTCTTTCTCCTCCCCCCCTATTTCAGTTATCTCTCTCAACCTTACGCTACCCACACGGAGAAAAAGGAATGAGCGGGACGTAGCCTAGCCAAACTTTAATCAATATAGGCTTTTGTCATAACTTAACTTAAGCATGTTTCTGAGGCGATTTCAATGATCAGCAACAAACTGCTAATTGTATTTTTTTGGGTAGCTAAATATAGCTTAACAATCAGTGGGCTTCTATTCTGTACCATTCAACAACATCATCCGGCACATTCATTTGCCACGGATCTTCCCACTCCGCTTCCCCAGAGGACCGCACTGCTGGCATTGGGCAGGCAGAGCGCATTGAGTGACAATCAGCGGTGGCGGCGGTGGGCTTGCCCGGTCTACCCTATATGGCTGTGGATGAGCTCTATGCTAATATCGGCAAGAGAGGCACAGCATCGCGTTTCTGCCCACAGTCAGTGGTGGCTTTCAGAGTCTAAGCAGGCTCCTTCACAGCCATGGCTGAGGGCGGAGAAGGGGAAGATGAGATTCAGTTCCTAAGAACTGTAAGTAATGACAATTTTTGTTTTCGTAATGAAAGCGTGATTCTTTCGTTTGCTGTAGTAGCCTATTGGATGTGGTATAAACACCAGTGTCTGCCGGGACACATCGAGTAGGCTACTTGAATTAGGATAGCCATGCAAAGTTGGGAATTGTAACTTCAGGGTAGGCTAATAACAAATTCGGATTTCGGCAGTATTTTTGGTTAGTTTTTCATCGAATGCTCTCCTTGGGAACTTGTCGCAAGTGTAGGGTGCAGTGCACGCTATGTGCAATCATGATTGAGCGAGCGGCGCACCTGTCCACCGGGCTCGAGCTAAGGAATTTTAAAGAAAGTCCTATCTGCAGGTGCTGGAACAAATTGCATAGCAACAACAATCCGACTAACAAATCAAAATGTAGGAGAATAGTGCTGTTTTACTGTATTTCGGCTTAGGCTACGTTAAAAGAAAGAAAAAAAAAAATAGCCTACCAGTTCAGGAATTACAATATGAATCCTACATTCCATATTTATTTTTCCAGTCAGAATATCGCTTTCTTCTAGGATACTTATCGTTTTTAAGTTGTTGTTCACACCCTTTGCAAGACATATTTTAGGTGTTTGACGCAGATGTTGAAATCTGCACAGCACTTACCTTTGTAACGGATATGTATGGGTTGATGTCGGTCTAATGTGAGTATCCATAACAGTAGTTTGAACATACACGTATTGGCTGGAGTAGGCCTACTTGACAAAGGTGACCTTTGTGTATTACCAAACAAGTCATAACTCAATTGACTGTATAGTGTAGTAACTTGAAAATAAGTTATTATAGGAAAGCTTTGATTGGCACGTTGCATGTTACTATGTTTGACTAGTTTTAGGTTAGGGGTTATATAAAGCATTTGTTGTGGCAAAAATAAATACCATGAAGACCAACACTATGTGTGGGTTGTAGATCAATCTGGAACACTAAGACTAGAAAATATAAAGTAGGCTGGTTGTCAGTGACATGCCACAGTATTTAACGAGTCCTAGTATTTACATGGCAGAGATATGCTGACCCACACTTTTCAGATTCCACTGTCACAATGGCATCCTGATTATCTGATGAGAACAGCAATAATGGTACTGCAGGCTTCCCAAGACAAACCCAACCTTGTCATCAAACCTCATCATAGACGACAAAAAATAACTTTGGGAGAGTTGATTGAAATACATTAGGGAGCTCATGTTACTAGCAGTTCTTTGCTTTGCTTATTTGCACTTTGTGAACTTTCGAGAGAGAATTACCGTACCAACATGCTCGTTGGTTTATTTTCCTGTGTTCACAGGGTTTTTTGTCAACAAATGTTGCCCCTGTATGGTTAAGAATGATGGGTGTGAATATTAGATATTTTTGTTGTACACCATCAAAAAATGCAGTATTTCTATTTGGCTATTTAAAAGAAGTGCGGAACTGTTAAGGGGGGGGGGGGGGGGGCAGGCAAGGGAGTCTCACAGTGCTGTTAAAGTGTAAATGTGGGAAACCTGGCAGAGAGCAATCGTAGTTTCTCTCACAGGAAATAAGAACATGGAGTCAGGTGGCTGAGCGGTTAGGGAAGCAGGCTTGTAATCAGAAGGTTGCCAGTTTCGATTCCTGGCCGTGCCAGATGACGTTGTGTCCTTGGGCAAGGCACTTCACCCTACTTGCCTCGGGGGGATGTCCCTGTACTTACTGTAAATCGCTCTGGATAAGAGCGTCTGCTAAATGGACTAAATGTAAATGTAAAATGGAATTCGGCGGGTTAAAATATGGCGCTGCGTCAAGGTGAACCATACCCCTGCTGACAGTTTAGTCACTTTAACACTCAGGTGGCTGGAGCTTCAGATTGAGGTCATGGTTCCCCAAGGAGGTCTGATCCAATCAGGTGTTCAGTGATAGGCTGTCCTTGATCATGTTGTTATTTGCAGATGGGACAGTGATGACTCTCGTGCTTTTTGTGGGGAATTCCAGTTCTTGTTATTATGTTGAATGTTGGACTTGCCCAGCCACTGATTTGGATTCTCAACAGACCAGTGGCAGAATTGAGGTGCAAATGGAAAATTTGTGGGAAAAAAGTGTATTTGTGTCACACGTTATTTGCATTGTTGTTTTAGAAGTTTTATCACAACCCCATGTACTTTGAAGGACGCCTTCACTTAGTCAAGCCACTATCACATTATAAAACATCAAGTTTAATTTGTGTAGTTTTACATAATGTCCTTTTGAATAATTGTTTGTCGTACCTGCAAGTGCCATTGGCCTAAATAACAGCATATTCAGCTTTCCACAAGCCAACACTAACCACATGATAAGTTTGATAACACTCAAAGGCCTGCTAAAAGCTAGCAAGTGTGAATGTCCATCATCAGTGAGGTGGGATGAGGTAAACACCACAGAAGATACACTTTAAAAACCAGGTAGGTATCCACTACCGTTCTCCCAGTAGCTCCACAGGGCTTATTTGGAGTTTATGTTGTTCTGGAACCCTCCTGCATTCCAGAAGAGGATCCTGGGGGTTTAAATTTAGCCTCCTAAAAGCTGATGCTTCCACAGTGCAAACGCACGCTTCTCTGGCACCAGGCCGCACAGGGGTCAATTGCATCAGCCGGGGAAAGCAGAAGACCCAGTGGCATTCTGGCACCCTTTTTTATAGGGATTAGCCAGCATTTTGAAATTAACAGCTCAGAGTCTGATACGACATCAGGGTTTGATTAAGTTGTTTTAACAGATCTCAACGGAGGAGCTGGTCTTTGTGCATTTGCTTTCAGCGATAGACGAAAACGTCCTGTTTCTCATGTTGGAGATACGTTTGTAATGATTAGAGGCTGAATTGAATGATTTCAAGTACAACTTTAGTACTCTTGTGACTGTAAAACCCTCATACTGCAAATATGTCTTCTTGGTACCATGGTAGATGTTGCTAGAAAATGGCAGTTGACCTATAACCATGTTGAATTGCCCTTGGGTACAGGTACCACACTTCCTCTGTAAGGATTTAGCCGATATCTGCAGCCTAAGGAGAACTCCAAAACTTGATCCAAATTGGATGAGAAGTACTTCCTCTCTATTGATTGATCCCTGTCTGATGTCAGAGCGACAGTGTGTTCCCTGGCACCAGCAGACTCCCAAGGCCTCACAGTCATCAGGAGGAAGGGAAAGATGTCTGCTTGCATCTCTCACAGCTACAGGGCCTTGATGTCGGGCTTACCTCACATTCACCCGAGGCACGAACCATGGGGCCGTACTGCACACTGGTGTACAGTAATCTCCGCCAAAAGAGACTGCTTTTCAGTTTAAAAAAAAAAATCTGAAAATGTAGATTTATGCCCGCAATCTGGCTGCTGTTTCTGGAGGCGTAGGGGAAGCAGCTCTGTAACGTAAATGAGTTGTTTTCGCCTGACACAATGTAGTAATGGAAATAAATGGAAATACATATTTTTTTCCCCATTAAAAAGGCCGTGGTGAAGTTATAAAGCTGTGTCTGGAAGTACTACAGATAAATAAACATTCAAGGACCTGTTGGTGATTTGCTTGCCAACGCTGTCATATTTGCTCTGCCTTGATTCAATATCGACAAGCTCACGAAACACTATGAATAATGAAGGTTGTGATGGGAGAACACAACTGTCCCTCATTGTAGTTATGGCCAGCATGTTCCTGCCACGGCACTGTTACTTCCATTGCCCTGATTAACCTGGGTCTGGAGTGATTGCTTGATTCATTGATTTCAATCATGCCAGCCACGGCATCAGAGCACAATTACTGTTCATTGGCATGAAGCTTGAGAATCAGGGACGGTCATTTGGTACAGGAGGCTCAGGAGTACACTGTTGTCGGCTTGTGGAGGTCCTCACTGAATTATCAACGGTGACACACTTCAAGAGCCAGTGTGACGTGACCCAAAATAATTACTGTAATTAATCAATGAAGGCCTGAAATAGGTGCCGAGCAGCTGAGCTTGCTTTGTTTGTGCCTGAGGATCTGAAGTCCACATCGCCATAACAACACACTGAATTTAGAATTCGCTGAATTGACATGAAATCGTAACTTCTTAGTTATTATCAGTCGTGCCTCTCTCTTGAAACATGTCGTATTAATTGCGTACTTCTAAGCAAGGAAGCTGTTATACTTGCAACAACACCATATTCATCTAGGGATGAATCCATTAAGGAGAAAGTTGATACGTGGTCTGAGTACTGTTTTGTTTTTATTCATTCTTGAACAGCACATAAA